>NC_056486.1:15321351-15342046 GCF_008729295.1 Plectropomus leopardus
GCAGCCTCTTCTTTTTTGCAGCACCGAGAGGCAACTGACAGTTATATGATGCAGGTTGAAGGGCAAACAAAAAAGAAACAGCAATGCAAAGAAATGCGTGTGTGTGTGTGTGTGTGTGTGCGTGCAGCCACAGACAGCATGTCTCCTCGTCTGCTGCCCCTCAAATAAATTCTGCGCTGTTGTATTTTTTTTCCACTAATACAGCTACAGGAACAATCAAATATATTGACCAACACACACACACACACACACACACATACACACACACACACACAGATAAGTCGTTGTCATGCACTTGTGATGAGTATTGGTTGAGGTCTCTGCAATTGGTCCGATATGCAACATTATCCACTTTGAACACACATACACACACATTTCAAGAGAAACGGTGATGTACAGGCACAGTCTTGGATATTCGCTTATAGACTTAAACACACACACACACACACACACACACACACTGACCTACACTCCACACTTGTACCTTCTCTGCGTCTGCTGGTCTAGGCCCATTGATCCCAGGTTCGGTGCCACGGAGCTTTGAATCAAATGCTGATAAGAAACACACACACACACACACACACACACACACACACACACACACACACAAGACAGACACATAGACTCCAGCCGCGGCTGTTGCTGCATTTTTTAATCCTTTTTAATCTCCTTTTTTTGTTTTTTTTAGAGAGGCAGGAGACGTTTCGCCAAACTCCATTAAAAAGTCTTCGGGTTTATTTCATATCTAAGCATTTTTATATTGACCATTGTTGTATTCGGAAGGGTTCCGAAGGGCTTACGTGTACAAGTATCACATGGACCTGGACCTGCATTTGTCTCCGGTGATGCCGTCATGACTTCTGCTGTCATATGTTTCTAACATGTTACCGAGTCCGCAGGATCTCCTGGTCATATTTCCTGGCAAAAGCTTTTTCCAAGTGAAATCCTTTACATACATTACATTGAGTGATCTCTTGGGAGAAGGAGGCACATGGCAACATATAGAAAAAACTCCCATCGCATTCAGACAGGAAGCGAACACAGGGTTAGGGTTAGGGGTTAGGGTTAGGGGTTAGGGTTAGGGTAGGGTTAGGGATTAGGGTTAAGGTTAGGGTTTAGGTTAGGGTTGGTTAGGGTTAGGGTTAGGGTAGGGTCAGACTCCCAGAAAGTCCAAGGTTTGTTGGTTCCATCCAACCTTTGTGCGTCTTATATTACTTTATAACCTGCAGCATTTCAACCAAAGGCTGTTCGGCAGCCCATCATGCAGATGCGACAGGTTCAATCCTACGGTGTTCCGGACAGCACCTACCTTGTCCCAAAACATCCTAGTTCGTCACTTGGTGACGCCCTTTCAGTGACCTTCTGTGTCTACCTATGATGTTTTAGGTATCCTTCTGCGCCAGCTGTTTACTCTCTTGGATGCTGTTACCGTGATGTCAACATGCACATGGTAGGATAATGCAAAACAGTCTTTATGTCTACACAACGGCTCATGGCAACCGATTCGGACCGTCAAGATGGTTAGGATCGGGCACCAAAGTTGGTTGGGGTCAGGCAAAAGAGGCACATGATGAGGTGTAAAACCCCCCCAACACACATCCATAAGGGAAAGCAAACACCCCCCTTTAGCATTGCTTGTTGATGTGCCCAATAACAGAACTACCAGTTCTGTCCAAGAGACACTGATGGTTGCCTTTCGAAGTCACGCTCGTAGACCAAAAGCTGACAGGGTGGACGTATTTGATGAGTTCAGAGTAAGAACATGAAACCCATCAGGATGGCGTCAAGTTGAAACACACACATAATATTAGGATCGTAAGAGCAATCCTAGGGTGGTGGATTGGTCCAACAAACCAAGGACTTCCCTGTGGGAGTCTGGTGTTCATTTCAGCTCAAAACGTTCTGGGTTTTACCTCCTTAGACTAATCTTAACCATCCGTGGCAGCCTGTGCTTGTGTTGACATCATAATAGCGCCATCCCAGAACATGAACAACAGACCCAGAAGGATACGTAAAGCATAATATGTAGATGCGGAAGTCCACTTACAGCTTGTGACGACTTGTGATAAGAACATGTTGAAGAATCAGAAAGCACTAGACCGAACTTGGACAGATGAAGTCAGTGTTGAAAATAGCAGTTATTCTCTAAAAGAAGAAAAATTCCCCATGTTTTGTGTGGTTTTCTAGTCACTATGGTAGACAGAGGTAGACAATTGATAGAAATTGCGGAATTGCGGCTGCAAAACTTGATCTTTTGAAGCAGGCTGGATTTTGCCTTTCGGAAGCCTAAAGGCCTGGTCGCAATGTTGCTCAGAAACAGAACTTTAATTGTTCTTTTATGATGTTGCAGATGTGGATACATTTTACAGCCTTTGGGCTGATTCAAATATCGAGCTGTATTTACTCAAAACAGAACGCGCAGCCAAAGAAATGCATCTGAGAGAAGCTGAGGTCGTCGCCGAATGAGCCGTGCAAGAGGATACAGCCGGCAGGGACCCTCCAGAACCTGAGCTGCCGGAGCAAACAGCGATCGGTGGTGCCTTTGCTCAAATTACCCTTCGATGACAACAGAAACTGAATCATTCTGCTGCTCTGAATTTCAGCGTAGGCAGTTTTTTCTTTTTTGGATTCCGTCACCAACGCAAAGGGAGCCCTGAGAGCTTGAGTGTGCAAGACCATGCATCAAAGTTTTCTTCCTCATTTAGACACCTAAGATAACTATTTGAAACCTGGATTCTGAATTCTCTGTTCTGAGTGTCCAACTGTCCGATGTGACAAAAAGGGGTCTCCCCATGAAGGAGAGAGGGAGGACGAGGAGACTGATGGCATCACTCTGTCCTCCCTAAGGGACGACTGAAACCCTTTTAAGGCTTGTCTCTTTCTCTGTCCCTCCATCATCTCTTTCTCCAGTTTTCCCTGTTCGCTCCCCTCCCTCCGTCACCCTATCAGGCAGCACAGGCTCTGAAGTCAATAGGGCCATTAGTAAATAACAGATACATAATTTATTAAATATCCTTAGATACATATTTCAGCATTGAATTACCAGGCATGGTTGAGAAGGGGGAAGAGTGAGTGTGTGAGCGAGGGAGACAGAATGACAGAAGACATGGGGGGAAAGAGTCGAGAAACAACTTCGCCGAGTCGCTAATTATTTTAAACTGAAAAAAAAAATGGTTTATATACTTTGACCACAACGAAAGAGCAATAGCATCTAATGAAACAGAAATGGCTGAATGAATACAAAAGAATTTCTTTAAATGTACTTAATAATACATTATACACTCGGTTCCTGACACACTAGCAAGTACGCACTGGTGTTATTTTTCATGCTCTGAACCCTCAAAAGTACACACTAATTTCATTTGTACCCTAACGAGTACTTACTAGTTTTGTTTTTCATACCCTACACATTAACAAGTACATACTAGTTTTGTTTTTCACACCCTACACACTGACAAGTACATACTAGTTTTGTTTTTCATAGCCTACACACTAAAAAGTACATACTAGCTTTGTTTTTCATAGCCTACACACTAAAAAGTACATGTTATTTTTGTTGTTCATACCCTACACACAAACAAGTACATACTAGTTTTGTTTTTCATAGCCAACACACTAAAAAGTACATGTTATTTTTGTTTTTCATACCCTACACACAAACAAGTACATACTAGTTTTGTTTTTCATACCCTACACACTAACAAGTATATAGTAGTTTTGTTTGTCATAGCCTACACACTAACAAGTACATACTAGTTTTGTTTGTCATAGCCTACACACTAACAAGTACATACTAGTTTTGTTTTTCATGCCCTACACACAAACAAGTATATAGTAGTTAGAGACCTTTATCTCAAAAAAATCCTCAATTTTTCCTCAGTTTCTTCTAATGCCATCTTAATGCAATTACACGATTAGTTTGTATCAAACAAAAATTGATTAAAATGCATTTTTTGACATTTACTGTAAAAACCTATAGTATATATGAGTAATAAACACATTTTGGCTTTGACATTAACAATATATATATATTTTTTTTCCATTTTAGAAAACAGTTTATGAACTTCTTTCCATAACATTTTGAGTTTCGGACACTCACACATGCAATGAGTACCATTTTCTTCACTGCGTAAATTTAACTCAATTGTCCGGAATACTTGGATTGAAATGGTGTCATTTAACAGGTGTAGTTTAAGTCCTGAATAACCATTTTTATTGTTTTGTATCTGGTATTTATGGGCCAAAAGGCATGTCTTTTTTCCAGTCCTACGTCCCATTCACTAACATGGCGCGGCGGGCTTTATGACCTATACTGCAGACAAACACCAGGGGGCGATAAAGACTGAATAGCTGATGACATGTCACAATCATAAAGGGTTGTCCGATTTCATAGGCCTTTGTAACTCTTTTTAAAGGGGCAAGGTGGCACTTGAAAACAAAAGGTAGGGGTAAACTTAAGATAGGGACTCTGTCTTTGTGTAAAAGTCTAAAACTTGTCCAAGTTTTCATAAAAAAAAAAAATTAAAAAATCAGAAATTCACTAATGGCACCTTCCCATAAACCCATGGATCACTGCACACACCTTTGCATCTCCCAGACTTCCACCGTACATCACACATTTCTCCCTCACATACTAATATGTGCATATTTATTCATATTTGATGCCACTTTAGATAAAAATCAATGAGGTAATCAAGTTGTCGCTATTAAATCGGCGTCCCGCTGGCGTTTTGCATATTCATCGCCGCTCACATCATTAAAAACACATCCATCGACGCCACCGCCGCCGACTGGCCTTTAATTACTTTGACCAAACATATCGAGCTGCGTCACAAACACACACACACACACACACACACACACACACACACTCGCCAACACGTTCAACTGCAGGGGTGTCTGCATTGCAAAAATGCTGAGTCGGTATAATTTTCACAAAACACTTAAGGTGCAAAACTGCTGTGTTTTGTCAGACATAAAGTGACAGTGAGCTGATGTGTGATGCATTGTGGGAGAATTTGGGTCTGCTGGATGAATGAAAAAAAAAAGTGTCCATAGCAATGGTCAACTAAGGTCACTATTAATCTTGGATGAATGTTGAAGTAAAGTTTTTAAATTTTGGCTGAAAAACAAACACGTGAGAAAACATAAAAACATGCATTGTCAACATGGTCTTAGACACAAACGTATAAATAAAATCAAATAAAATGGACGCATTTAACTCAAATATTTTTAAATGTTACAGTTACAAACAAAGATAACAACAAAAAGATTAAGATTGCTGAATTTACATTTGTCATAGTGACTCTAGGATACTCAATGAGTGCTTGTCCTTTTTACCGCTCACCACCTTGGGTCTGTCGAACTGCACTACGCTAATCCCGTTGCGTGTTGATGCTGTGATCCTGCCTTTGGTTGTGCTCGTGCTGTAGCTGCACTGATACTGTATCCCCCGCTCGCCCTGATCGTGGTCTTGGTCTTGCGTCTGTTTCCGCTATTGCTTATTCTTTTTACTGCTCACCACCTTGGGTCTGTCGAACTTCACTACACTAATCCCGTTGGGTCTCCGAAGCATTCCTGCTCCCTTGTTTCCTAGCTTTCCCCAATCCTAGCTGCGACCCTGTCTGTGCCTGATCATTGTGAAATCTGTGCTGATGCTGTGATCCTGCCTTTGGTTGTGCTTGTGCTATAGCTGTACTGATACTGTACCCCCCGCTCGCCCTGATCGTGATCTTGGTCTTGCGTCTGTTTCCGCTATTGCTGTGCCCCCCCCTTTCCTTTTTGGCACAATTGTATTTCATTTGTTATGTGCAACATCTATTGCACGTCTGTCCGTCCTGGAAGAGGGATCCCTCATCATCCTCTGCCGCTCTTCCTGAGGTTTCTTCCTTTTTTTCCCGCCGTTACAGGGTTTTTTTGGGGGGAGTTTTTCCTCGGGTGATGTGAGGGTCTAAAGGCAGAGGGATGTCGTACACTGTAAAGCCCTCTGAGGCAAACCATGTTTTGTGATAATAAAATTGCCTTGACTTGAATTTAAAAGCAGTGTTGCATTATGACAGGAAAGCCCAGAGTAACAGTAAAACATCCGACTTCACATTCGGAGTTAAAAACAAAAATAGCAGATGCTTCTGGTGTAATGGATGTTGATTACCAACATTTTCCAACTCTAATGTACAAAACACGTGATTTTGCTCAGTCTAAATGTGTGTCTATGCTATCTCTTGGATGAAATGCGTGTGTGTGTATGTGTGTGTAAGTGCCTTTGAAGCAACTTGCTCAGCCTCTTGCTGCTGATGGAAAACCTCTCATGTGTCGAAATGACCGCATCACCTCTTGCCGCCCCCCCCCACACACACACACACACACATTCCCTTGCGTCTTACCGCTCCCACAAAGCCACAATGCATCTTGGGAACCATTAAGGAAACCAGAGACCACCGCAGTGGGCAAAGGACACAAACAGAGGGAGAGAGGAGGAGGGCGAGAGGGATAGAGATGGATGATAGAGAGGTGGAGAGAAAGAGAGACGACTTGAGGAGACGTCATTTTTCTGTGTCGCTTTATTGTGACTGTGATGTACAGAATGTAATAAATGGCAAACTTATTAAAATGAGAACTTATCATCCAAAGTCATCACATGTTGCCAGCAGCGGACTTCTGCGTCTGCATATTACTCCTTAGGTATCCTTGTGCATCTGCAGCAGCTACAGTCAAGGATGCGGGATGCGAGATGACGCTAACAGCAAATGGCAACCAATGTTGGGACGTCAACAAACGCACACGCTTGCACTAATGGTCCCTTCCGTCTTTATGTTACGCCGATTCCGGCAGTGCTTTAAGCTGACATCGTCCTGCCATATTTCATGACCACTTAAAAATCCCAATCCAGGTGCGTCCTCAAGTGCAACAGATGCCATCCAGCTGTCCGCCAGCGTATAACGACTCTATGATACCTTAGCAGTCTCACCTGATGACATCCATTGGGTGTTTCATGCAGACTTGCCCGTTATAGGTAATAACACTGCCAGTGACGACAGGTAGCCCAAGTGCATTTAGGTAGGTAGGTAGATTTTTTTGGTGGTGGATGGGTCCCACAAACAAAGCCCCAAAGTGCAACGGAGAACAGTACACAATCATTTTCACAGGCTGAACAAAAGACGGAAGAAGAAGAGCAGGGTTGTTGTTGCTGGCGGCGAATGATGCAGCAGGACAGCTTGGTGATGGTCACCTGTGATGTTGCTGATATTGACACCACCAGAACCCAAGAGGCTGACGTTAATGCTAAGCACTGCACTCTGCCTGATCATCAATCTCTCACACACACACACACACACACACACACACACAGAATTGGGCTTTAATGAATCAACAGCACACAATGTTAACAAGTATTTCTTTAAACCCAATACATTTCGGAGGTTTGTACGGACATTTATGGTCCACAGATGATGAAGCCAGCTGATTTCATTGACCATGATCATTGGGTCAACAAGTATATGTCCGGTACTTTGTTTATATTTTTATAATACCTTCAAAATTGATAATATGTTACATAGCAGAAATGTAACCTGCATCCTATACAATGTTTTAAAAGCATTCTCAGAATGCTTTAACGTGCAATGTTAAAAAAACACTCTAGAAAAGACCTTTTGGTTCCTATTTCCTTGACAACATTCGCAGAACATTCTCAGAATGTTGCAGTACTACTCTGCACAAAACATTGTCAAACCTATAACCTAGACAACGTTCAAAACATGCTAGGAATTTTGTTAGTTTAGTTTAACCTATGCCCTGAACGTTCGTAAAACATTCTCAGAATATTGGGGTGAAAATGTTCCACTTTTGTTAATAACTAATGTTACATAGAAGCTCTCTTAAAACCATTATATAACCTGAGCCTTAGACAACATTTTAAAAACATTCTTGAAATGTTGCAGTCAGAATATTTCTGCAACTTTGCAAAGATACGCTTTGCATAAAGAAAAACCTTCTGCAATCTCTGCTGCT
Organism: Plectropomus leopardus; assembly: GCF_008729295.1. Lineage (NCBI taxonomy): Eukaryota > Metazoa > Chordata > Actinopteri > Perciformes > Serranidae > Plectropomus > Plectropomus leopardus. The sequence goes on from NC_056486.1 coordinate 15,329,359, forward strand.
TTAGACAATGTTACTAACACATTGTGGAATTGTTGCATTGAGAACGTTCCATATTTGTTAATAATCATTGATGCAAAGTGCTATCAAGAAGGCGAATTCAGCTGGCAATGTTGAAAAAGTCGACATTCACATCCTCTAATTGCTTATGATAATGCCTTTTTCCCTCCTCATATCCCCAATTTCTCTTTTTCATCTCCTCTCATCTCTTCTTCTCCCTCTCTAATTCTCATTTTTCTTCCTCCTTTTCCCCCTCGGTCATCTCCAATCTGAACCCACCTCCCTTCCCTCTTCTTCTCCTCCTCTCTTCCCTCCTTTTTGTCACTTCTCCGACATCATCCTCAATTTCGCTCTCTTTTTTCTCCCCACTGCTGTCTTTCTTTTTCTCCTCCTCACCTCCTCTCTGATGTGACCCGATCTCAGTGTATCTTGTGTCATTTCTCTGCTGTAATTAAAGTCCAGTTTACTGCAGTCCGCTTCGGTGTCTGGTGACAAGACATGAGAGAGACAGCTCAACCCGTGCACACACACACACACACACACACACACACACATACACACCATTCTTTTCTTCTCATTTTGTATCTGCTATTACTTACAATAATCTTTAAATATACAAATCGGTGTATATTTAGTATTCACATGGACACCATCCTCTTTAGACACCTGTCTACAAGTTACTAAAAGTGCGCATAAGTCTCCATGTTCTATTATGGAGCACAGTTTGGCGCTCTCACGTCTACATAATATGTTTTTCTGACAATACGGACATCCAGCCCATTCTCATATTGCCGCTTTGAAGGTGCCTTTGGTCATCCAGCCATGTGCATTTTTTGGCATCACGGTAGCGCTATCCTGGTAAAGAGCGGAAGCAGAAGGAAACCCAAAATGTAATATGTAGACGCGGAAGTCCACCGCAAAGCGGCAACAGGTTATGACTTAAGGTTCAAGGTTCTATCTTTATTATCCCCAGGGTGGTGGCATGAATTGACACCGCAAAGGATCGACCAGGATTTCTTTCAAGCACCTGACCTTGAAGAGGTCATGGAGGTTGTCAGTCATCCAAAGTCATAACATACTGCCACTTTGCGGAGGACTGCCATGTCTACATATTACGCTCTAGGTATCCTTCTGCATCTGCACTTTACGTTCAGTGATGGTAGTCTCATTTAGCCGAATGCGAAAGTGTCTTCAGCTTAACCAAAGACCTTATTTCAGACATCCGACCAAAAACCCATTGACTTTCAATGAGACAAGGGAACCAGAAGGGCCAAACTTATTTCAAGGTTTCCGGAGTCATTATGGTTCTCTTTCTCTTGAAGCATTTATTTGAAGCACAGCGCAACGTCTTCGTCAGAGGGAAGGTTTTGCAGAAGTTGAAGAGTCTCAGTTGGTTCCATCGGGCTGCCCCATGTTGCTGACTCTGCCTCTGAAATGACTAATCTGTAGAGGTGGGATTATAGATCTGGTCTGGCGAAGGCTTCCTCTGATAGGTCTAATTATAGTGGGTCACCACGGCGATATGATATCCAGGAAGTATCATCTCCCCCCTACCCTAGACTGGGTTGATCACATGGTCTGGTTTCACCTGAGGAAGGCAGATTGATGAACAGGTTCTAATTACGTTACACTCAGCACTGCTGTAATACGGAGCACAAGAAAGCCTAAAAGACTAAAATCAGGGACAATCAAGGGACCAGTCGCAGCAGCTCCATATATGTTTTTAGGATTTTATGACGTATTTAGGATGTCAGGACATTTCTAGGACTTTAGGATGTTGCTAGGATTTTAGGACATTTCGAAGATTTTAGGGTGTTATTGGGAAATTTGGACACTTCTAGGACTTTAGGAAATTTCGAAGATTTTAGGATGTTACTGGGAAATTTGGACACTTCTAGGATTTTAGGACAGTTCTTGGATTTGAAGACATTTCTAGGATTTAAGGACATTTCTAGGATTTCAGGGCATTTCTAGAATTTTGACGCATTTCTTGGATCTTAGAATCTTTCAAGGATTTTAAGACGTTACTTTTTCTTGGATTTTAAGACGTTTCTAGGATATGAGGACATTTCTAGAATTTTAGGATGCTTCTAGGATTTTAGCACATTTCTAGGATTTTAGGACATATCTTGGATTTTAAGTCCTATCGAGGATTTAACCACATTTCAAGAATTTTAGGCCATTTCTAAGACTTTTGGACGTTTCTAGGATTTTAGGACATTTTGAAGTTTTTAGGTTTTTTGTAGAATTTTTGAACATTTCTTGGATTTCAAGACATTTCTAGGATGTAAGAACACTTATAGAATTGTGGGACATTTCTAGGATTTTAAGACATTTCTAGGTTGTCATGTCATTTCTTGGATTTTAGGTTGCTTCTAGGATTTTACCACATTTCTGGAATTTTAAGTCATTTCTAGGATTTTAGGGCATTTCTTGGATTTTAAGTCCTTTCTAGGATTTAAGGACATTTCTAGAATTTTAGGACATTTCTAGGACCTCTGGAATTGTGTAACGTTTCTTGGATTTTAAGACATCCAAGAAATGTTCTAGGATTTTAGAACATTTCTTGGATTTTAGGATGTTTTAAGGATTTTAGGACATCTGGACACCTCTGTCAGTGGGTGTGGAGGATCCTCCACTGCGTTTTTTGATAATCCATCTCTATTTTGCTGCCGTTTTTTTACACTTTTGGCACCTTATGTATACTAAAAGTACGAAAACATTCCCAGTGTGAATAACTTTATTTTTTACAGTAATTAGAAAATGCTTGTAGTTCGCTATAACTAGTCAAAATGCTCCACGCTGTCTTTCTTAGTCATTTTATAAAGTCAAAATTAGAGAATCTGTCACATTTAAAGTGCAAAATCACACACTGGTCAACCTCCAGCTCGATGCTTTTCTTTTTAATCAAAATTCTCTAATAATGTGCTTGTAGCAGCCTTCTTATGCATTAAGACCACTCTAAGTGACACCACAGTGTTTTCAGTCTGTGATTGCTGATGGATTTGTGTGTGTGTGTGTGTGTGCGTGTGTTTATGTGTGTCTTTCCATTTCCAGAAAACAATACACCCCTCCCCCCTCAGTGTTTCTGTTAAATAACAATACACTTAAAATCCCAGTCAGTCCAAGGAGACGCTGCTCTACTTTAATGTCACTGTAAAGAGATCAAGACTGTAAACACACACACACAGACGCACAATCGCACAAAGAGAGAAAGTGTGCATGTGCGCTAGCGTGGAAGGATGAAGAAAAAGAAAGTGAAGGACAGAGAGGGCAAGAGTGACAGAGAGAGAGAGAGTTCTCCAGTTTCCAAATGTCTTTTATACAATTAGAACTTACAGTAAGTCTTATCAAAGAAACGTACTGGAAATCTTATTTCTGTACTTTCTGCATTTGTCCGATTACTGATGCATGTTTCCCCTCCCTTTCTGTCAGAAAAAATATCACTTAATAACTCTACCACACTGTGCATGTTAGCGAGCAACTCATAGCTCTTTCCATCTTGCATAGACCTACATTTAAAGCTCTTTTGATTGATATTTTCGTAAATCTAATCTCAGTGCAGATTCACAGACGATTATAACCGCTGTGAAACAATGGGCCGAACCGGGCAATTTGGGGTCAAGACGAAGAAAAATTATGTGTGTCTTAGGTTGAGCTACCTCGCCGGTGTAGAATTTAGAGGTGACCTACTACACAGTCAGTCTGGTGTGAATTTAGCATAAAATTTGGGAGGAATTTTAGTTTTGAGTGATAGCCTTAACAATTTGCACTAGGTTTAAATTTATAAAGGTTTCTCCATAACTAAGCCTACATCTTAATGATAGTTGCAAAGCTGCAGGCCATAACAGTGATTTGTTATGAATTTTCAAAGTTTTAAACTTAAAACAGACAAAAAGACTACTGGACTATTCCTGTTGAGGAAGTTCAGCATTAGACTGGATCTATGTGCCAAGTTTGGTTTATTTTCATGCATATGAAATAAGATTTCCTCAAAAGACGACGAAAAAGAGGGAGAATATTGGCAAATGCAAAAGTTTTCCAGCTTTTTCTCAACTATTACACAAAGCATTACCCTCATTAAAATCAACAAACTCGTAGTAGTCATCATTTTTAGTCAAAGTAAACTTTAAATTAACCTTGATTTCTCAAAAACCTAATGGAAAACCTGTGCACTACTGCTCGAGTGTCATCAGATAAAAATGGAAAAAACAGTAGACCAAAAGCGGAGCCTTGTGGTACCCCATAACAGAGAACACGAAAATCAGTGGGACAAAAACAAAACCTTACAACACAAAAGCTTATGATATTAATGATTTGAAAGACGAAATAATGATAGAAAAATTGAATACATTGGGGCTGTTTGTGTGCAATACATTCCTAAAGAAAAACAGAATCACCAAAGTGACCCAAACAATTCTTTACAATCGGTAAGATAATTTTTTTTACGCATCCTGACAATTCTGAAACTACTTTTAGCAAAAGTGTCATTTAGCTGTTTTTTTCTTTTTTTTTTTATAACAAGTATAATCATGAAATACAGTGGTCCCTCGTTTATCGCGGGAGTTACGTTCTAAAAATAACCCGCAATAGGCGAAATCCGCGAAGTAGTCAGCTTTATTTTTTACAGTAATACAATAATACAATTTACAATTTTTTTTAATTATAGATGTTTTAAGGCTGTAAATTTGGCAAGCTGAACGCATTCTGTATTGTACAGGAGACACAGCACGGAGGAGATTGATTGACAATGGTCTACAGTCCCTTAGCCAATCCGGACGCAGAACACAATGCACTGTAAAAAAAAAAAAAAAAAAACATACAAAATTGCAATAAAAAAAAATCTGCGAAACAGCAAGGCCGCGAAAGGTGAACCGTGTTATAGCGAGGGACCACTGTATGTCGTACATAGAAATTGTTGTAGTTGAATTTGTGCTAAATACACAAAAAATCACGTGATTTTGAAAACATCAGAGCCCCTGAGGGTGTTGGGTTTTTTTTTTTTTTTCGGTGGTCCATTTTCTTGTCTTTTCTAAGTAATTATTTTTTTTTTTTTCATGTGTGAAATAGTGTGTAAAAAAAAAAGTTCTTTGGCGCGATTTTTTTTTTCGAGAAAAAATTTTATCAGGAAAAAAAAATGTACTTTCACTTTCAAAAAGTGTTTCTTTTTGTAATACTCATTTTTGACCCCAAGAAGCTTAAGCAAACCACCAGGGGACTTTTCATTTCTCTCTGCCCTCTAAAAACAACATGCATATTTTATTATTATTAAAATTCTGATATATGAGCACTTTCATGTTACATAAAAGGTCATGGTCATAGTGGTCACTTGCAGCAATTATAGCACACTAGGTTTGTGTTTTCTCATGTTTTATCTTCAAAATGCAAAATTCTAACATTAACATTAGTATTTACCAGCTGTAGTATTTTTGGACTTTTTGGCCCCTGAAGCGCAAATACTGTATTTTATTTTTATTTTGAAGGTGAAAAAAGGGGCCTCAAGAGGCACCATCACTCAGCTCAGCATCCTTGCATGTTTGTGTGTGGCAAAAGACACTAAAAACATCCGACTATGTTTAAAACTTTAAGATGCGCATTTGGTCATTTATTGACTTGTGTATGTGTATTTTTGGAAGCATTGGTAAACCCTTTTGGAACCTGTAACTTTACTGTTATCGGGGTTGTTTAAGGGAAAAGGCTCCACGGGGAACAGGAGAAGTGAACTGACTGTTGTATGATAATATCAGTTTCTGCTGGAGGAGAAATATGAGCAGAAATCTTTAAGAGACAGAGAGGGTCCACATAGATCTCCAGGGCCGCTGCTCAACCATTTCTGGACGGCCGTGATACAATATGCTCCGCGCAGCCGGGTTATTCAGCCAGTCCCTGATGACTATTACAGTCTGAGTGTGTTACAATGTGTGTGTGTGTGTGTTTGAGTTTGTGTACTAATAAAGGCAGGTTGGACTTCTAAAAGCCGATGGGAATTTTAAGGAAAGAAACGTCTTAAATACATTGTTTGTGTGTGTGAGTGTGTATGTTCCAGCAGCAATTATGTACAAACTTATGTCAATTTGACTAGTCTTAAAATACCATTTGATATATTATAATATTTATTTGACAGCTATAGTCATTAGATACTTCACAAAACTTTTATTTTACTGATTAAAAAAAGCAATGGGAAAATTCAGTTTTGTTAATATTATAATATTTGTTAATATAATTTTAAAAAACGGGACTGTTACGATGCTAAATAAGCAATCAATTCTGCAAGTCACCCTTTAGCTTATATTTGTTCAGATTTTGTTTTGATATTTAGTACAAATGCAGAAATTTAATTCCCAACAAGGCCCAATGTTGCAATATTTCCCTCAAAATTTCCTAAAATGTAAAAATGTGAAAACTTTCATTTCTGCATCATGGGCCTCCTACAATACCATCAAAATGTGAGAAGTTGCTCATCTTTTTCTATATGCGGGCTTCACAATGTAAATATAGTAATACATACCAGTGACGGCAGTGTCAGATGCCGAAATTGGGCCAATTTATTTGGCCCGACTCTGGGGTGTCATTCATACTGAATCTCAGCCGAGTCAGGAGCGGTTTTTCTTTCGACATTTAGAGTTCAGGCCTATTCTGGGCTAAGTCCTTTCGGCTACATGGGTAACAACATAAGACAAAATAACACTCCAACTCATCCCAAGTCATCACGTGTTGCTGCTTTGCAGTGGACTTTCCTGTCTACATGTTACGCTCTAGGTATCTATCTTACTCTGCTGTTGACGTTCTGGGACGGTAACAAATGCACATGTTGGGATTTCACTGCAAATGGTTATGTTTAGGCAACAAAAGCACATGGCAACTAGCGCCAGGATGTCAACAAACGCACATGCTGCCACAGATAGTTATGATAAGGGAAAAGATGGACAAGGTGTAGAAAAAAACCATCACATAAAGACGGAAAGCGAACACCAGACTTCCACATGAAAGTCCAGGGTTTGCTGGACCATCCAACGAATATATTAAGTCGATTACTTCAATACCAGTAGCATTTCAACACGGCGCCATCCAGCGGCGTATCATGCTGCCGCAACAAGGTCCAGCCCAATATCTGCGGGCATATACTAACACCCCGAATAGTTTTGTCTCGCTGTGTCCTCAGCTGAAGCTGCGACAAGGTCCAGCCTAATATCTGGGGGCATATACTAACACCCCGAACAGTTTTTGTCTGGCTGTGTCCTCAGTTGATGCTGCCCAACGGCGTATCATGCTCCCGCGACAAAGTCCATCTCATTATCTGCAGGCATATACTAACACCCCGAACAGTTTTGTCTCGCTGTGTTCTAAGCTGTTGCCGACCGGCGGCGTATCATGCTGCCGCGACAAGCGCTATCCCAATATCTGCGGGCATACACTAACACCCCAAACAGTTTTGTCTCGCTGTGTCCTTAGGTGATGCCGCCCAACAGCGTATCATGCTGCCGCGACAAGGTCCAGCCCAATATCTGGGGGCATATACTAACACCCCAAACAGTTTTGTCTCGCTGTGTCCTAAGCTGATGCCGCCCACCGGCGTATCATGCAGACGCAAAGGGTGGCTTTTGGTGTCGAGATCGTGCACGGAGATCGCTGCAAAAGCACCCTTATTTGATGACTTGAAAAAAGTCACAAGGTCCATTTTTATGCATAATGAACTTTGTAAAGACAATTTTCTGTATTTTTTTAATGACATATTAAGTTTAATGCCATGTCGTGGCAGTATAAAAGGTACGAAAACTCCTTCAGTGGTCAAGAATTTGAGATATTAACAAAAGGGTGCATCACACTAGGAAACAAGTTCTTTCGGTTTCATTTTTCATCCCTGTGATTCTAGATTTATTCTCCAGTTTTTTGGTCAATAATGCTCACTCCGGTGCTGTGACATTGTTGCCACCTTGACAAGTCATCACTGCTTAACTAACCGCAGGGCTGTTTGTCCACTCACTCTGAACAAAACACCAGAGGACTTTACCCGCAGTCGGTCCTCTGCGATCACTTCAGTCGTCCTGACAAACCAGCACTTCTGTGAGTGCAAGTTTCTTCTGCTTTTGCTGCTGCCGCTCAGCTCTCCTGTTGCTGTTTTGGCATCTGGCTGCTATTATTTGTTTGTGTTTTCTGTAGTCGGTTCCGCTGGGCCGCCTTTCCTCCAGCGTGTCACGACCAAACGTCGAAAGGAGAGCTAACGGGAGGCCTCGCGGGGTCTGAGAGTGTGTGAGAGGGAGCTTTTTATTGTGTCCTTCAACAGTGTGTATATGAGCTACAGTGTGTGTGCGTGTGTGTGTAGGCACAGATTTTGTCAGTATTTAATTTTGTGTGCGTGTATAGCGAGTGAGTTTGTGTGTGTGTGTTGGGAAACAGGTTCCCTAGGGTCACAGTGAAGAGCTTAGCGCAGTAACAGTGTGTGTGGCAGGTAAATAAATACAAACACACACCAGGCCCTGTCTAGAACTAGCCGGGTGAAACCAAACCAGTGTGGGCTAAGAGGGGGGGTGTACGTGTGTGTGTGTGTGTGTGTGTGTGTGTGTGTGTGTGTGTGTAGATTTAGTTTTAAGCAGACGGCCAGTGGTGATTTGAGTTCGCACCAACAGAACACAGACTCTGATAGGAGACTGTACAGAATAACTGAAGGTAATTAAGAGTCCATTCGCTCATTTAGTGATATATGAACACACACGTCACATCCCAAAAGTAAAGTTTAGCCGTCTGGTACGTGGACGCGTCTGTAGTTTCTCTGCTATGTACAATTAACGGTCACAGTTTGATTATTCCTCTAAAGTACACTGCAGTTTTTAACAAACATAACTCAAACAGGCGAAAATAACGTATTTGTGATTTATTCTGTACACACGACATCTATTGTGCGTTTTTTCGTCCTGTAAGAGGGATCCTCAGTTGCTCTTCCTGAGGTTTGTACCTTTTTTTTTTCTCCAAAGGAGTATTTTAGGGAGTTTTTCCTTATCTGCTGAGAGGATCTGAGGACACAGGGATGCTGTATACTGTAGCGGCCTCTGAGGCAAATTGTAATTTCAAACAAATCGCTTAAAAATTACCTCCAAGGAAAAGGCATATTTGGCGTCCTCCTTGGATGAAAATGAGACCCTTCAATACTAAACGGCGCGTCATCAGCGTAAGAATGGCAAGATCTGTTGCGCTTCTTTACAATAAAGTGGGAGCATGTGTAGATTAAATAGCAGTGGCCCAAGGATCGACCCCTGTGGAACACCACAGCAAATTTTGGCTTTGGCAGATTTGAAATTACACACTGAAACATAACAGCACCTGAAAAACAATTGAGTACTGGACCCTCTAAGCCAAATGAAATATGGAGACTTAAGCTTTTGTCTTTCAACCACAAACAGGCACATTACCTTCAAAAAATGGTAACAATCCCCACTTGAACAACATGGTAGACTTAGTGCTGCTAATGTCATCAAAATAGTTCCACGCGCCACCAGATCTACTGTCAGCTGTTCCTGAGACATAAAATCTGTATTTGAGATTGTCATCTGTTAAGAAGGACAACTAAGGATAACTAAATTACTTGTGTCTCATTAACTGCATTATTAAAATGTCATAATAATCTGAAAAAAAAAAAAACGTGCATATTGGAGGTCCTCACATAGCTTTTTTCTGTCTTACAATACAGACACATAAATAAAAGACCAATTTCATGAAGAACGCAGACAACGACAGCTGACAATATACTTTATTCCTTCATGCAAACATTTTAAACTCATCAGCGCATTCAAATTGCAGAAACAGATTCATCCTCATACACAGGTTTATCCTGTATCAACTAAAGAAACATTTAAATTGTTCATTTGTTCCGAACAATACCACAAAGTTGGGGATGTCTGGTGGTTTGTGTGACACTCGCCCCCAGTAACAGTGATTTCCTGTCAGTCTGTAGCATCATAACAGGATGAATCCTTGTTACTGACGGTGATACATCACTGTCATTTACTGTATCAGTCTGTCCGTCCGCTGACTGACAGCAACTCAACCAGCGGTGCCGAGAGACGATACCGACCTGCACAGAAACACATACAGAAAAGTGACAGGTGAATGGATGCCTCCTTTTAGGACTAAATCGGGGAAAAAAGAGGAGGAATAGGGAAAATTAAGGAGAAAAAAGAGGAATAAATACAAAGTAGTAAAGAAAAGAAAGATACTTTAAGTAAGAGAATGGCAGCATATCACAGCAGTCTGGTGTGTTACTGATTAAAACGGGAAAACGGGTTTTTAACAATTATGTAACTGATGTCAAATTAGCATTTTCTCAAATGTGGTTGTTGAGCTCTGGTACTTTTTGTGCTGTCTGCATCTGTAACGTTACGAGCATCCACAGTAAGCTAATGCTGGCTTCATGTGCTTCTCGGAAATAACATATTTACGACTTATAAGCACAAGAGCTACATAATTATAAATGGTAAATTGGAGTTGTTGTGCAATTCGAGTTTGCATGACATTTCAGGGCTGCAGATACGGCAGAAATATGGAAACAGTGTCAGCAACTGACAGGAAAAGGTTATATATTAAGTCATTAATATCGTAGTAGCTATCATAACGTAGCTATTATAATTGTTCATTTTAGTATATGCATATATTAAACTGTAGCAAGCAACCTTTCAAATATACAGCATGTCGGATGAGTACAATAAAATTGTTAACAACATTATTTTATAACACCAGATGCCAATTTGATGCCATAAATGCATAAACATGGTGGGAATGGCGACGCGCACGGGTGGCGTCACTTGATAATGCGGCCAGATAAAACCAGTCGCGTGCACATGAAAAACTGAGAGACAGTGTCAGTTAATAACGCTGCCAACCGAACCATCCGTGACTTTTTTGCCTAATACCAACCATCATGATGGTTCGTGCAGCTTCATCCCACCATATGTGCATCCGTTAATATAATCGGCATCCCGGAGTGTAAACAGCTTACACAGAAGGATACTGAAAATGTCATAAGTGGGCGCAGAAGGTCACTGACAGAGCAGTTGGGATAAAAACGTGTTGACTGAACGGCACACTGCCAGTGACAACATAATATTTAAGGAGCACGAAGGTCCCTTCGGGACAGTGGGTGGATGGATCCAACGATCTCAGGACTTTAATGTGGGAGGCTGGTGTTCACTTCCCATCACTTTTTTGTTCCTTACTTGCCTTTAGGAACACTGCAACCATCTGCTGCTGGTTTTTTGGAGGTTCCCGAATAACTGCACCCTCATGCATTTTATATACTTTATTAATAATGTCATCGGGTTATATTTTACTTTATTTTCCATTTTATGATATGCATTCTGTGCACTACATTTTTTTATCCTTATTTTATCTTCCTTTTACTAGTATTATCAAGAGGATTTCATCCAGTTGAAGATGCACTCTATGTATTCTATTCTGATTTGATTTTTACAAGCAGGTTTTATTATGTCTTTTAGTTTTTTATGATGTGAAGCACAAAGTGCATTTATTTTCTTTCTTGTAAAGCACATTGGGCTGCATTTCTTTCATGAAAGTTGCCATACAAATAATTTTGGTTGTTATTATAATTATTATAGAAGCATTCGAGAATGTTAATGATACCTAAAAAGTAATATGCAGACTTGGACTGTAAAGCGGAAAGGTGATGACTTGTGACCATGTCGAGTTGAATATTATACTTTCAGCAGATGGATGCAGCATTCATTTTAGCATCTTTTATAATACATCACTTGATAATAGTTTGATGATCTGTTTCGTATAAATCAACTAAATCGCGTTTAGCGCGTGAACCGTGACAAACCCGTATTCCCTGTAGTCTGCAGCCGCGTTAATGAAGCACAGCGACGCGACGACACTCCGCTTTCACTCTTTTCATTTACTCAATCAACTGTATTGATCCGAGAACTGTGATTCCCCCATCTACTACTGCGCAATCTGCATATTTATACACGCACACAAAAACACACACACAGACAAAAGGGATAAAAAAAAAAAGAGGAAAAGATCAGAGAGAGAGCAAGAGAAACTCAATCCATCTGTCACCTTTGAGAGCAAGTGACCTCTTTGTGTGTGTGTGTGTGTGTGTGTGTGTGTGTGTGTGTGTGTGGGGTGTTATCTGTCCATTTTAAGCGGAGGGCAATTAGGCCGTCACTCTCATTAATAATACATCCTTAAACTTGTTAATTATTTACCTTAATTAACAAGTTTAAGGATGTATTATTAATGAGAGTGAAGGCCTAATTGCCCTCCGCTTAAAATGGACAGATAACACCTGAAGACAGATAGAGATGGAGAGAGCAGGGACAGAGGTGAAGACAGAGATAGGGGTAGGAGGAGGAGGAGGAGGAGGGAGACAGTCGAAGAAGAGAATGTGGGATGATAGAAGATGGAGAGAATAGTAAAAAATAAAAGAAAAATAGAAAGAAAAGAGTGGTAGAAGTGAGAAAAAAGGTGATAAAGAATGAAAAGATGAGATGAAATGATGGAAAAATTGAAATAAGCATGACCCAGCTAGCAGGGAACGTTCCCACAGCATTGCCCAACTGTTACGTACAAGTTGCAATAATGTTTTAAAGAAAAAATGTTAATCTAACGTTCAAAGAACGTTTTAGGAATGTTTATTTTCAAATAATGTTCCTTTAAGGTTCAATACTGACTAAGA
>NC_056486.1:15342546-15373164 GCF_008729295.1 Plectropomus leopardus
TGTGACGGGCCCCTGGACTCCTGTGATTTTGCAAGAGTGGCCCCTTAAGCAAGGCAGATTGAGTTTTGGGGGACATTCTAAAATAAATATTAGAACATAAGAACATGCTCAGTTGTCATTTGTTCCTGCAGGTTTGGCCACAACGCAAAAATCGTCCATTTCATCGGAGCAGAGAAACCGTGGAGCTGCGGCAGTCAGCGGAGCGACAGCTGCTCACACGTCACGGAGCAGTTTGTGTCTCTGTGGTGGAGGGAATACCTCAGTCACGCACCGTCACCTGCACCAGAGAAACCACAACAGGTACCAACATCAGCGTGACCTGAAATCCCAACACTTCCTCTCAGACCGGTTCTACAGAGATCTGAACGTTTGCCATCAAAAGCTTTTGTAAAAATGAAAATTACGCCACAGTTTTCAACGTGCTACAGACGCCACAATTAAAGTTTCTGCTCATTTTCTGCACTTTGCTCATCCGCTAATGTGACATGAATGAGAACTAAATAATGAACACACACTAGTGAACTGAAGCTACATCATTAATAATGACTATTGTTGTTTCTAATTATTCATATCTTCCTCTGATCTTGATATTTTGCTGCAACCCGGTCTCCCAGAAACTCCTTTTGTGTATTTCTTCATTAATTTCAATATTAGGTTGTGGTGACAACATAATTATTGCCTTTTTCAGAGACGTTTCTTTGACTTGATGAATACATTTATGTACTTTTATGGGTTTATAAAGACGGAGAAGAGAATTGCTTGAAAGAAATGATGTATTTTCCGGAGAAAAGACACAGCAACATCTCCCAAAACAAAGCTTTTCCCCAGACACTTCAACATTTCCCGAAACACTACATTTCCCAAACAAAGACTACATTTTTCAAAAAAGTACCTTTCCAGAAGAAAACATTTACCAAAATATTACATTTCCCAAAACACTTCAGCATTTCCCAAAAGAATTCAGCATTTCCCAAAACGCTTCAACATTTCCCAAAATGCTTCAACATTTCCCAAAACACTACATTTCCCAAACAAAGACTACATTTTTCAAAAAAGTACCTTTCCAGAAGAAAATATTTATCAAAATATTACATTTCCCAAAACACTTCAGCATTTTTCAAAACACTTCATTTCCCGAAACACTTCAGCATTTCCCAAAATGCTTCAACATTTCCCAAAACGCTTCAACATTTCCCAAAACAATTCAGCATTTTTCAAAACACTTCAACATTTCCCAAAACAATTCAGCATTTCCCAAAACACTTCAACATTTCCAAAAAATGCTTCAACATTTCCCAAAACAATTCAGCATTTTTCAAAAAACTTCATTTCCCAAAACACTTCAGCATTTCCCAAAATGCTTCAACATTTCCCAAAACGCTTCAACATTTCCAAAAAACAACTTCAACATTTCCCAGAACACTTCAGCTTTTCCCAAACCACTTCAACATTTCCCAAAACCGTACATTTTCCAAAACTCTAGAACATTAAAAAAACATTGCTTTAAGTTCTGTCAAGCAGCACTATTCAGAGGTGTCCAACCATTAATCAGCCGACATGGCGACAAGACTTTCAGGGTTACACAAGATATAAAACGGCATGAATGAACTTGAAGTGTACCAAACATATAACTTCTGCAAATATACAGTAAAATGTTGAAAAAACTGGACCTTGAAAAACACTAATTTGTCTGTAAATGATGAATCTGTGATTATGGTTCTGATTATAAATGTAGTGTTCAGCAGCGGCACTCGATGTGCAGGAAGTTGACCCCGTGCCACGTTTCGGCGGACGCTCGGCAGGTTTTCACTCCAAACACTCGAGCACAACATTTTCACTAATGACTTCCCCTCCTCTTTTAGTCGAAGGTTTGCTAATCAGTCACATAAGCTGCCGCAGACGTTGGCTGGAACATAAACAGGCCGACTGGCAGCCAAACGCGACAAACGCCTGATTTTGGTCGCCATCCCAACACTCAACATCTTCCCTTTTTTTCTTTTTTTTGTCAGATCCAAGAACCAGAAGCCAAGATGCCATTTACAGAAAACTTGGACTGCTCCAATTCACTGCTCGCACATTTTTCACCCCCTTCGGAGATGCTCCATTCACCATCTGAACCAGAGAGAGTAAGCTGAGACGCCAACATATTGATAGTTATAATCCTTAAAGCTGCAATGATCAATATTTGTGTATTAACACTGAGTCAGATCCAAAGGTGATGGTCGTATTGACGAACTTAGAGCAAATTTTTTGAATATATAAATGTCATCACTTCATTATCCTACAAGACATTGTGTTTGTCAATATAAGAGCATGGTTTGTGGGGTCACAGTGACCTTGACCTTTGGTTTTCAATCACCGAATTTAATACAGTTCAGTGTTGAGTCCAAGTGGATTTCAAGAAATTTCCTCAAGATGTTCTTGAGATGTTGCGTTCACGAGAATGAGACTTTGTCCTTTGACCACCAAAATTTAATCAGTTCATTGTTTAGTCCAAGTGAACTTTGGTGCCAAATCTGGAGAAATTACCTCATGGTGTTCATAAGATATCACTTTCATGAAAATGAGGGGGGATAAAAAGGTCACACTGACCTTGACCTTCGACCATCAAAATCAGTTTGTGCCGAATTTGAAGACAAAAGAAACTGCCTTAAAGTGCGTTTGAGAATATGGATGCAAGGTCACAGTGACCTTGACCTTTGACCACTATAATCTAATGGATTTATCATAAAGTTCATGTGAAAGTTAGTGCCAAAAAAGAACCTCCCTAATGGTGTTCATGAGATATTACTTTAATGAAAATGAGAAGGATGCATTGACCTTGAAAAACTAAGACATACAAGACCACAGTTACCTTGACCTTTAAACTCTGACCACCAATATCTAATCAGTTCATCGTTGAGTCCAAGTCAACGTTTGTGCCAAATAAAAAAAAAACTCCCTTAAGGTGTTCTTGAGATATTACATTTACAAGAATAAGACATAAAAGACCACGGTGACCTTGACCTTTAAACTCTGACCACCAATATCTAATCAGTTCATCGTTGAGTCCAAGTCATCGTTTGTGCCAAATTTAGAGAAATTCCTTGAATGCATTCTTGGGCTGCAGAACGGGCGGACCACCCCAAAAACTTGTGACTCCAACATAAAAATATATATGTAGATATTCTGGATACCTAAAAAAATATGTCAACAAAACACTGTTGATAAGAAAATGAATTTAGCCACATTCTGATGACAATAAAAGATACTAGTTTCATCTTAGCTTAGCTTAGCACAAAACTGGGGAAACTGCTAGCTCCATCTAAAGAATAAAGAAACCCTTAAAAGAACTCTTTAAAACTCAGAGTTCACTAAAGGTCACACATATTGTGTGAAGCCAAGTGAGAAGTCATTAGAAATGTTTGCTAATCAATCCATTAATTAGCTTAATGAATGACCTTATTAGCATAGGCGCTTGTGTTTATAATATATCATGGTGCTTATTGTGGTGGGTTATTAGGTAGCTCAAGTGGCTCTTGTTAGTTCCAGTAGATGAGACTGTTAATTTATGAGTATTTCCGCTTGACTGCTTTTGACTGGAGCAGAAAAAAAGAATAGCGGGGACACAGAGCCTATTATCTGCCGCAGGCCTCCGAGCTGCTCATTGTACTCTGTCATTTGTTGAATTCATTTCAACTTGATGCATTGTGTTTAAACAAGCTTGTACGATTAGCGTGAACAGACACACGCCCTCCAGTGTGACAACAGCCACGAACATACATCAACGGCGTTATCAAGCACCCCGCACTGAGAGGGAAGAACGGAGTCGTATTTAAAACTAATCTGGGAGATTTCCCACTTTTTGCTGTTAGCTCCTACAAACTCTATAAGTGACATGACTATATGGTGTCTTCAGCGTTTCAGCACAGAAAACACAGCGTTTAAGGAAGACTCAAAAACTACTGAGAAGACAGAGATCCAGGACCCAGATTTTGGAGCAGAAGGGATGGAGAGAAGTGCTTGTGCCTCAGACACCGATACTTATACACAAACTGTACGTAAACCTAAATCATTGTTCTACCACCCCGACATTAGTTAATGTATGAAAGCCACTGGTTTGAAGATACGCTCCCCTACTTTGATATGGCATATGATAATTTTGTGAAAAAAATATTAAAGAATTGTTTTAATATTGTATTGTGACACAAGTATTGTAATAATATTATACAAAAGTATCGTGAGAATATTGTATCTTAAATCAAGTTTCATGGTAATATTATATTCATGACAAAAGTATAATGATAACATTATATCATGACAAAAGTATTGTGATAATATATCTTGACTTAAGTATTATGATGTTATATCATGACAAAAGTATGATGATAATATAGCTTGACTTAAGTATTGTAATATAATATCATGACTTAGGTATTATGATATTATATCATGACAAAAGTATCATATCACGACAAAAGTATTGATAGTGATAATAATACATCTTGACTTAAGTATTGTGATAATATTATATCATGTTATATCCTGACAAAAGTATTATGATAAGATTATATCATGACAAAAGCACTGTGATAATATTATGTCATGACAAAAGTATTGTGATAATAATAAATCTTAAGTATTGTGATATTATATCCTGACAAAAGTGTCATGATAAGATTATATCATGACAAAAGCATTGTGATAATGTTATATCATGACAAAAGTATTGTGATAGTAATAAATCTTGACTTAAGTATTATGATATTATATCCTGACAAAAGTATCATGATAAGATTATATCATGACAAAAGCATTGTGATAATATTACATCATGACAAAAGCATTGTGATAATAATAAATCTTGACTTAAGTATTGTGATATTATATCCTGACAAAAGTATCATGATAAGATTATATCATGACAAAAGCATTGTGATAATATTACATCATGACAAAAGCATTGTGATAATAATAAATCTTGACTTAAGTATTGTGATATTATATCCTGACAAAAGTATCATGATAAGATTATATCATGAGAAAAGCATTGTGATAATATTATATCATGAAAAAAGTATTGTGATAACATAAAATCTTGACTCAAGTATTATAAAACTATATTCATGACAAAAGTATCATGATAAGATTATTTCATGAGAAAAGCATTGTGATAATATATCATGAAAAAAGTATTGTGATAACATAAAATCTTGACTCAAGTATTATAAAATTATATTCATGACAAAAGTATCATAATATTATTATATCATGACAAAAGTATTGCGATAATATTATATCTTGACTGAAGTATTGCGATATTATATCGTGACAAAAGAATCATGTTAATACTGTATCTTGACAAAAGTATCGGAATAACACTGTATCTGACTTCAAGGAGCAAAAGTCGAGTTCATTTTCCAGTAGACGATCATTAATCAGAAAGTCAATAATACAATATTTTCTCACATGCACCTGAAATGACCAGCGAAGCTTTAAGAGGCACAGCTCTCTCCCAAATTGTTAATAAAGCTTTCATTCATTAGAAGCTCGGCGTGAATGCTTTCAAACTAAGCAAAGTTAAGCGGCAGGAGATGATAATGAACGTTCCACTAATAAGACAAAGGTTAGTTCAAAGTGTTGATAAGATAAAAGCAATTCTGATGTATTATTTTCAGTCTGTTTGCGCATAAAGATGAAGCCGAAGCCTGAACAGAGGGTCTAGTGTTTCTTTGAAGACTCATTTGTTATTCTCCCTCTTCATCACAGCAGAGGGCTGTAGACGCAGAGGCGGAGCGGTTGGAGCATCGCAGGCTGTGGGAGGTTGGCCGGGCTGACTACCTGGGCCGAGATGCCTTCGAGAACATCCAGAAGATGCTGGACCGCTTCCTGGATTAATCGGCAACAGAGTGGTAACAGCCTGATGTCAGAGTTTTAACTGGCTATTTGTTTGTAATGGAAAAAGACAGAATTTTTTATCTATGAAGTCTTGGGGTATCAAGGTTCTGGGCTCAGTGATAGAAACCGTTTGACCCAATGGTCCGGGGTATATCGAGACTGATCTGGTGAAACTAACAAAGACTTAAACAATTTTCACCTATTTTTCTCCAAACAACTACAATTACCTCCTTGCCTCAAGTTACCAGTCGAGTTACAATACGGTTAACATCTTCTGTAAGTTTCAAGATTAGTGTCACCAATAAAAAAACTCTTCTTTCTGTTCTTATATAAAAATGTCATCACTTCATCATAATATCCTGTTAGGTATATTTGTGAAATTTTGTCATAATAAACGTAAGAATTCTTGAGTTACGGTCTCAAAAAACATGTTTTGTGAAGGTCATGATGGCTTTCACGTTCGACCTCCGATCGCCAAATTCTAATCGGTTCGTTCTTGATTCCGAGTGGACGTTTGTGCCAAATTTGAGGCAATTCCCTCGAGGTGTCATGAGCAAAAAGAAGTCAGCTAACATCGTTTCCGAGCTTTAACCATCTTACAGATCAGGATTTATCGGCTACACGTGGACCCACTCCGGACCATGTTTTAAAGTGATCATTAAATATACTAAAAATACATAAAAACGCGTAAACAAAAGTACTGCATAACTCTGCTGTTACATCACGTATGGTTTGGGGTTTTCTTTGGTCATGAAAAAAACGAATTTAAACATCAAATCTAAATTAAAAATTATCAACTAAAACTAATCAACTAATAGGTTAATTAACTAGCTTAATTGTTGCAGCTGTACTTTAATTATGTTTATAACAAAACATCATGTTTTATCGACTCTTTCTTTCTTTTTTAGGCAAAAATCTTCATCTGGAAAGTAATTTAAGCTGTCAGATAGAAGTAAAAAGTACAATATTCCCCTCTGGAATGTAATGAAGTAGAAGTATAAAGTGAAGTTAAAATGAAAATAATATAAGTAGAAGTATTTGAAATTCAAATGGAAGTACAGTGCTTTAGTAAATGTGCTTAATTACATTCCACCACCGCTTATTACTACCAAATTATGTAGTTATTTCTTGGAAACTTTTGATTACTAATTGATGATATTCATAAAATAAAGCAGTACAAAACATATTTGATACTAGGTTACAAAAGCAAAATAATGACTGGACATCAATGTTCCAGATAAAAACAGCTGTGCACTGACTTGTATTTCTGCATGAAGTTGTGTGGAAAAACCAGCAGGGGGCACTGTGGTTCTTCTGCATTAACTCTTCCCATCATGGCAGCAAATCACAGAATCAGGCACACACATTAATAGATGTCTGACTGCAGTCAACAGTATGCCGTATGATCCTTATCCACTGGGCACATGGTGCATGTAATTTTCATAGGCATTCCCATAATGTTGTGACAGGGCGAAGACAGTGTGCCGAATACAAAGCAAACTCCAGGAGGTGAGCTCGGCCCCCTGGCGCCGTGCCGTCGCCAAAAAAAGACTGCACGATGATTGCTTTGAAAGGCAACCTGGCACGTCAGCGCTCCCCGCCGAGTGGCTCCCGTTTGACTCAGATTCATCAAGATTGAAGTGCGAGAGCTGATCTGGGATCTGGTCTCCTTTGACCGCCTCAATCATTAGGACTCTGAAAAGGCAGAAGAAGAACCAGTCCCCAAACACTAACAACAGTTCAGGCCTGATTCTAGAATGCTTTGAAAGGGGGGCAGTAAGAGACGTTGGTTGGTAATATGAGTTATGGTATGCTGAATTGACTTGTGTTTTAATCCAAAGATAAATGACGTCTTCTTTAGGGTTTGAGGACACTTGGGGCCTAGAACTAACCTCAGTTGAGGGGTCCGAGAGGATCAAAATAGGTCTTGTTTATCAAAAAGGTGCCAATGAAAGATCCCCTACACCCTGCAACAGAGGTCCTAGCTAAGCCCCGAATGTTCTAAAATCCTAGAAATGTCCTCAAACTCTAGAAATACCCTAAATTCCTCGAAATGTCCCGAAGTCGTAGAAATGTTCTGAAATCCTAGAAATGTCCTAAAATCTCAAAACCATCCTGAAATCATAAAAATGCCCTAAAATCCTAGAAGTGTCCTAAATCCCAGAAACGGCATTGAATACTAGAAATGTCTTAAAATCCTATACATGTCCTAAAATCCTAGACATGTCCTAAAATCTTAAAAATGGTCTGAAAGACTTGAAATGTCCACAAGCCCCCTTGTGAAATCTTGGAAATATCCTGAAGTCCTAGAAACGTCCCGAATTCCTAGAAGTGTCCCAAAATCTGAGAACCGTCCTAAAATCATAAAAATGTCCTAAAATCCTAGAAATGTTCTGAAATACTTGCAATGTCCTTAACTCCTAGAGATATCCTGAAATCATAGAAACACACTAAAATCCAAGAAATGTCCTAAAACTCTAGAAATGTTCCAAAAATCCTCGAAACGTCCTTAAGTTCTAGAAATGTGGTAAAATGCTTGAAATGTCCTAAAATCCTATACATGTTCTAAATCCCAGAAATGTCTTAAAATACAAGAATTGTCCTAAAACCCTATAAACGTCCAAAAATCATTACATCCTAAAGTCCTAGAAATATCCTAATGGGGCTGCTGCAACTGGCCCCTTACCTCTGGTTATTTTGCAAAAAGTGGCCCCCGAGCAAAGCAAATTGAGTATCCCTGCTCTATTGACAATAACCCGTGCCCATGCCTTGAACCGGTCTTGACTATCTTTATTTTGGACTCTGAGAATTTGCAGGTTTTATTGAATGTTTTAATCTGTGGAATCAGCTCCTGTAATGATTAGCTGGCAGACCGGAGTCTAATCCTGCAATTTAGCATAAATATGACCTGTCACTCATGTCAGCCCCCTGGTGGTAATTACATGTCAAAATTGACAATGTGTCAATGCTGATATTGATTAACCAATGTGACAGTCCAAGATAATTGAGAGCAATATTACCAGTTATGTACAATCATGGCAATATTATTTAAAATAGTCAAGCAAAGTCGGCTACAGTCTGTTTATGGACCAACAAATAAAAACTGATTTTGGATGTGGGTCACTTCCTGGCTGAAGTGTCCATGAGGGCCTCATTTGGGACGGACAAACAGTATGAGCCCCAGTTTCTCTTCCTCCCATCGGGCCAATAATAAGTAGCCATTCGGAAACTTATTTCATTAAAAAAGGAACATGTACAACATAAGGCGTTCCAAATGTATTCTTATTCTCACTTCTATATAGTTGCAGGATCCGACATTTCCCATGATGCAGCTCAACAGCAACTTTTACCAGACCTTCTCTACATGGTAAACAGCCACTTCTTTCAAACCCCCAACCTCCACCTCCACCCTCCGAGTTTATACTTGCAGATCTTCCAACACGTTCTTATCCGAAGTCATCACATATTGCCGCTTTGCAGTGGACTTTTGCATCTACATATTACGCCCTACGTACTGCGTCTGCTGTTGATTTCGTTTTCTGCAACCATGACGACAGCACGAGCACATGACGGGATAGCCCGTTCTCATTCCAAATTTGCCAAAAACGTCCGCTCTGTCAGTGGCGTAATATGTAGCCGTTAAAGTCCACTGACAAAGCGGCAACATGTGATGACTTGGGATGACAATGTGTCAATAACGCAGACATTCTGTTATGTATCTGTATATGACCAGATGATCGAGACGTGTAAAATTGGTGGAGGACGCCTTTAACAAACCTTCTCTGACGCTTCCTCGACACTAAATCCCAAAGGGAAAATCTTCTATTACTTAAAAAACTCAACTGCAGCCGCACTTCAATGGATCATTCTAAATTATTAGCTGTGCTTGAGGGCAGGTTTGAGTTCCAGTTCTCGGCTCTCAGATTTTTTTTTATTTTTTAGATTTTTCCACATCGGTCACTTTTGCTTGTAATACTTTAAGTACATATCTTGCTAGTAATAAAGTAAGTAAGTCCACTGTTCTGACAATCACCAGCTTCGATTTGGTCGAAATAAATCCTTAATTCACCAAGTTAGATGTGAAAAAACAGCAGTAGAGACCAGAGACTGAACTCTGGTGGTGCGTGCTGTGCACTACATACAATGAGTTTTATAGAAATAGGAGTGTGTGTATTTCTGACAGTATTGAAAAATATACCTTCAGGATTTCTAAGTACCTTAAATACCATGATACCACCTAAACCCAAACTAACATTATAATCCTTTGAGCCCCACTACATGCATTTTGAATTAAAAAAAAAAGGCCAGTCATACATAATTTGGCCACATCTGGCTGGTAAAAAATGATGTGCTAAAATTTTGTTTCTAGCAGACTCTGCACGCTGAAGTGAAATTCATCAATCAATGGCAATTTCAACTTCCAAAGCAACTTCGCTGCAAAGAAAAGTGAGTTTCTTTAAATGTAATCTTCCAATACATAACTCACTGAGTGCCTTACGTAAGCAACGCTGACACCACACTGACCCCTCAAAGAATCTCACCAAGCTGACCCAGTCTGTTTGGTTAGACAGTTTGGGACTAACACCCATATGTGCTTCCAAGAAATGCTACCTCTGTGAGGCACATCGGTGCAAAACTCAAGGAGGAATCAGGACACTTTTCTTGGTCCGGTAACCAGGAGCTCCGAGCTGTTTGGTCCACATCGTCGAAACACCTGGGTTCTATTTCCCATCTCTCCCCCTTCACTTGTTTATTCTATATTTTCAACAAAAGTGTTTTCCCCTTTCCCGCCTCTTTTATTGTGTTTAGATGAACAAATAGTCCTGATAATGTCCCCATCTGGAACTCCTCTGTGGCTTGATGAGTACACTAGCTTTCTGCTTGATGGAGTGCTTGTGATTCAGGGATGATTGTGTGTGTGTGTGTGTGTGTGTGTGAGAACAGAGGAAAAAGGGAGAGAATGAAGTGTGTGTGTGCAGGTGTAGGCTACATGTCCATGCCAGTCAGCCCCAGCTGTGATTGCCTTCGGTTACACGCAGTGTGGACGAGAAAGAAATGTGAACTGTCAGAGGATCCTAAGCACCTCCATATGTTTCTGGGTTAACAGCTCTGAACAGCCCCTCATGTGTGGGAGCCGTCGCACGACTATTTTGATTCATGCTCAGAGCCGCCCGGCTAATTTGATCAGCGGTTCAACCGGCGGCTTCGGATTCTAATGAACCACAATTTCTGCGATCAGGCTAATTGGGGATTGCAAGAGTAATGACAGTCAGCTGTGGAGGGGATTCTGCTCCGCTCCTGGTGGGGCGGAGCAGCTGGGTGGAGCTCATCCTTGCAGTGACAATCTGCTGATTGAAACTGGGCCACAAACCAAACCAGTTCCCCACAATTAGACAAACAAGCACTCAGAATTCTAGTGGACAGATGCATCTCCGGGAACATTCGAGGTCAATTTGTCACCTCTTGACTGGCTGAGATACATTTTTTAGAAAGCTCGTAAAAGAGCAGTTGGTGCTTCTGCTACCGGGGTCCAGAACTTGTAAATTGGATATTATTTCTGTGGATCCCATCTAACCCAGGCTGAATAAATGAAACACTAAGTTGCATGTTGGCCTGCAAACATGTTCACATCTGCCCGTAGACTTAGACACTAATTCCCAATGCGGGAGATGATCGAAAAGGTCCAAAGTTTCCTGCACAGCTGCGGGAACCTGAGCGGATCTTTGAGAAAGTATCTGTTGTACAGTTAAAACAAAGCAGCAAATGAAGTAAATGTTCAAGAAACAAACTATACTATAATTCTAAGGCGCTGACAGTCTTTTCACATCAGTTTCTCTTACAATCAGAACAAAGTTTTTTTTCCTGGGGCAATACTGCTCCAAATCACTACAGTCTTTCACTGTTTAAAAAGTTTCATAAAAAAAAGAAAAAAACACACAAAAGCATAAAGCAATACTCAAAGATGAAAATATGTTTTCATGATAAATGTTCCCTTCGATCAGAGCCGTGGAGCTGAGGTAATCCTTGGCCGGCATTACTAAAAATATGTTACAGCCAGGGACCATTTTGCGGTGTGATAACTCCAGGCGGGATACATCTGCAACTTAAAACAAAAGTAGGCCAAATTGGAGGGTCACAGGCCCATACCCTACTTTCCAGAATCCCATCAGTTGCTGATACAAGGCATTTTATTTTAAAACATGTACAGGACCGTGTTGTCGGCAATGCAGGAGTTTGAACAAACTTCATAAATGAGTGGAATTTGTGCTTGTAAATTTGGAAATACTGTACTCAAAGAAGCAGGCCGCCAAAGAGCAGCCACGCAGCAGCGAAGCTGCATGTGTGAACACAACATACAAGGCATTTTATTTTAAAACATTTACAGGAACGTGTTTTTCGGCAATGCAGGAGCTTCATAAATGTGTGGAATTTGTGCCTATAAATGTGGAAATACAGTACTCAAAGCAGCAGACAGAGATGCAGCGGCCACGCAGCAGCCACACAGCAGCCACGCAGCAGCGAAGCTGCATGTGCGAAGCTTCGTAAATGTGTACGAAGCTTCGTAAATGTGTGGAATTTGTGCCTATAAATGTGGAAATACAATGCTCAAAGCAGACAGCAACGCAGCTGCCATGCAACAGCCACACAGCAGTGAAGCTGCATGTGTGAACACCACTTACAAGGCATTTTATTTTAAAACATTTACAGGAACGTGTTTTTCAGCAATGCAAGAGCTTTGTAAATGTGTGGAATTTGTGCCTATAAATGTGGAAATACAGTACTCAAAGCAGCAGACAGCGACGCAGCAGCCACGCAGCAGCGAAGCTGCATGTGTGAACACCACATACAAGGTCTTAAGATACTGACAACGGCATCCTCAGGCCGAATAACAATTACAAATACAGTACTCATAGCAGCAGGCAGCAACGCAGCAGGCAGCAACGCAGCAGGCAGCAACGTCACTCAGGTCGAATAACATAGAGTGTGTCATCACAAACTGAGACTGTTTAGTCGCGCTTACAAGTATTATATCATAAATGTAAGTTAACTAAGCCATTGGTTAGAAGATGAAGTGACAATGAGGTCGTAAATTGTCTGAAAATGGTACTAAAGATATTAAAATTGCTTGGACCACAACCATCTTTGAGCTTGGCCTTTATTACGATCTTAGCTACGCGTCTGTAGAGTTCTGTGGTGATAAAATTTTCCTACCTTTACTTATAGCTTCCCCTCAACAGCCTGATATGGTGGTGCGAAGAACTTGAAGCAGTCAGGCAGATTTACTGAGCCGACCACAAAATACCACCAAGGCCGCAAAAATGCGTCACCTCGTTTTAATTAGGAGGCTTATCCACTGTCGCAGTAAATCAGATGATCATCTGATTTACTGTGAACATGAGCATCCGTGAAGACAGCTCAGCACTCATGTGGAAAACAAGCAATATATCAAACATGCACACTTAAACCCGAGCTGTATGAAAAGCTGTCAGCATCACAGCAGCCGCAGAGGAAGAGAGGTGTTAGCTCAGCGCCGCTTTCATTACCAACCATTCGACACCGTGTTCTCTGCGCCGAAGAAAGACGCCTTCTGATGGAGCGGTTCTTTTAACTTCACATTCACTCTCTGTGTGTAGCTCAGACATGAAGCGCCTTGATGTTCAGATGTATTGATGGTGTTGCTGTAGGACACAAATTCTCCTCAGCCGGAGCTCCCTCGTACCGTCTTTGATTCGTCAATCAGCTGCTACACCATGTGAGAATCTCCACTCATTCAGAGATCACAGCCCCTCGCTGAAGCTTCTTTTCGTTTTGTTGAATCTGAGCGGAAGATACGTCTGATTATCATTAATCCTTTCAAATAGTCACTGATTTTTCAATTTCCCATGATGTCAGTTTCCTTAATAGACCATCTGAAGTCAGGGCAGATGAGCATTGGAAAGTAACCGTGCCTGTGAACGGCGTAAACATCAGAAACTGGTCTGTTTCGGAAACAGGTGGGCACAAGATGTGTGCTTTTTCAAACGGTTCGAGCAGGTTCTGGGTCACAATCAGACAGCTTTCCAACACACAGGGATCACGGCAGAGTGGGTAAGCTGGTTTCGCTGTCAGGCTCCTTTAGCCGCAGGGGGAAAAACATGCCTCACTGCAGCCTGATTACAGCTCTCAGAGTGGAAAATGTTGATTTCATCAGCATGAAGCAAACTAAAGAGCATTTGTGTGGAAGTGTAGCACTGGTTAACACTCTTTTATGACAGGCAAAATAAAGACGCAGACCCTGTTTAGACCTGGTATTAGTCTGCGTTTTTCGTGATCTGAATGCAAATGGACATTTGTGTTCAGATTTTGTTATCATGTCTGCACTTTTGCTAGCTGTTTTGCATAGATATATACTGCCGTTGCTGCTTTCCTTTGGAATGATGCATCAATGCAGCCGCCACTTTGTGTCGTCGGCAGCCATGCCTATTTATTGCATTAGTCAGTGGATGCAGTCGTGTATCAATGATAAATAGCATCATAAATTACTGGATTTTTACCAGTTTTCAAGCTGTTTCATTTGCTACAAATGGCAGACATGTATTTATAATACAGAATAATTGGTTAAACTAAAATGCAGGTTTTAATACCAATATGCGTCACCCTATTTAGATAGTAGACATTAGTTCTGTGACAAATTCATGTAAGATAGTAGTAGCTAATAGTTACATTATTCTGAGAAACAAATCTCCGTTTTGTACAAGTGAAGGATGCATGTTTTTCCGACGACATTGACGTTAACTTTAAAGTGATGAAACAGGAGCCAATGAGCAATATTGTGTTCTGGGAAATTTTGTTATATTTCTGATAACATCCCCCTCTTTTAAACTAATTTTCAGGTCATTTTCCTGTCACCTTTTACTAATTTCTTGCAATTTGTGGGAAATTTCTTGCCACAGAGAGCTCTGTCCCGACTTGCTTGTGTGTCTGTCTGTTTGTGTGTCTGCTTTTTGCTCTCTCTCTGTTTAGACACAACTGGCAAGCACTGTGGAAAAGACTGGATGCAAATTTAAACATGTATCTTGTACAGAGTTTAGTGCAGTGTCACCTCTATGGAGCTCAGCAATCTGATTGCTGATTTATCATCTTTTATCTGTTTATTATGTCTATTTCATGTCATTTTTTCCCCGCACAAACAGATGCAACTTCAGTTGCAGTGAAGCACAATACTGATGATCAAAAGTTGTTAAGTAAAACTACAATGTCTTAGTTTTAAAAAAGTTCTCAAAAAAGTACCAATACTCACAAAACCACCTTTTTACAGTAACGAGGTACGATTCTTTAATTTCACCCCTGGAAATGTCTCAAAGTGTGACTCTTTGAGACCAAATATGCTGAACTAATGGGGGATTTCCTCAACGCTCCAGATGTTTCTTCTTTCTGGAAGACGAGACTGCGGCTGTATTCCCAGAGCGGTGATTGCAAGTTTCTAGTCTTTGAGAATAATGGTGACCTACTTCTTTCATCCAATATGCTATTTTTTTTTTCACAGATTTGTATCTGTGCTGTGCTTTCTATAAACTATATTCAACTTTTTGAATAATTTCATAGCTTAAAAGTATATGAAGTCGCAAGATTTTTGGCAAATACTACAATTTCTAAGTTATTCTCAGTTATGGGTGTCATTTATAGTACAGTGACAAACATTCTTGAGTCATTTACCAATCTCTTGCTTCCCTGGTTTCAGCAATAGAAAAGTTCTTTTTTGACTCTGAGTGTAGTAAAAACAGGTGAAAATGTTTTATTAAAATGAAGGGAAATTGCATTGCATCACAGTCTGTCAAAGACAAAATAATTTACAAATGAGGACATAAAACCTGCGTCAGCCTTTTCATAGGCGGATTCCAAAATGATGCACACTGCTAAGAGCAGGAAACAATCACTTATTGAAATATATCCAGTTATGGAAACACACAGAAAATACTTAAAAGACATTTATGAAAGGCACAAACTGATGTCTCAGATTTGGAGAAAAAATAAATCTACCTTTAAAAAAGAACAGAGCAACATTACACATATTTTCAATCAATTCTGGAATTAAGTTAAACAATATTTCCTAGTTAGAAAATGAGAAGTTATGCATTTCTTTACAGCTTGACGTTATCTGTCACTGTCAGAAGCAGCTGTACTGTGTTGTTAAAGAAAGGGTACATATACAGCTGAAAATGCTACAGAAAGTAATTTGCTTACTGATCAAGAGAGGTTCAACCAAAGGATCAATGACTTTAATGTGAAACACCTTGAGTGGAGCTTATAGAGGCAGAGCGTGATGTCATTTTGTTTGTCTTTAGTTTCAATGCTTCTCATTCGGTTGTTAAATACGGATGCCTTCTTACGCGCCTTGGCATGTGATACCCTTTGGTCTTTCTGAGATGCACCCTTTAAACAGCTGTATCGGCTTCTTTGTAGGTTTGAAACTTGGGCAAATTTGCTTGAATTCTCAAATTACGACCTGGATGCCTACCCCCTAATGTTGGGTTCACACAGGGCAAGTAAGTGCCCCAGTATGTTAATTGTTGTCGTCGTCTGGCTGTTCACACCAGGAGATTTCTCTGTGCCCGTCAGCAGCAATTGCTCCTTGCATAATCACACAGAGAGCTCTGTCCCTGCTTGCTTGTGTGCCTATCTGTCTGTGTCCGCTTTTTGCTCTCTATCTGTTTAGCCACAACTAACAAGCATTGTGGAAGCACTTGATACATGATTTATAATTTACCATGATCAAATAGTCATATCATATCTAATATAGCATTTATACCGACTGCATAGCTTGAGCACTGAAAGCAAACGGCCGCCACCCTGTGGAAAATTGATGTACTTTGTGGCCGTAATGCATCCAGTGTGAACCCAGTGTAACAGTAATTTGTGCATTGATATTTACTGTCATCTCATATAATAACTGGTAAATAAATAGGCCTGCGCTTTGTGACCTATGTACATTTAATAGAGTTGTCATCCATGAGGTGATGCCACAGAAAAGCAGTAGTTGTGACCTGATTGGTTGTTATTTTGAAAAATAGACACTTGGTTTATTGTATGCCCCACCTCCCTGAGTGATTTGAAATATATATATAAGTTTATCATGGTTTTTGTCCCAGTAATAAAATACTACAACTATTCATTCGTGGCATTACCTTATGGGATGAAGTGCCAATTATTTTACAGTTATTAATTATGGTGTAATTATTACTTGTAAATTGATAAAGGGTAATGTGCTGTAGAGCTCAAAGGAAGTATCATTATCCCAAAGTTGCAAAAATTAACTGACACATATCCAAAAAAAATGACTACATTACAACCATTTACAAGCAACAATGTTAAAATTATGTAACACAAAGACAGAAGCAAGCTGGAACATGACTATATCAAACCAATTGTAGTCTGCTTTTCACGATGAGCATTTCTTCAGCAAGTGTTTTAATGCTCAAAATGGGAGGGCTGCTTGTTAATTTCTAGTGGATTGTACACAAAAAGTGGAAACTATGGTGCACAAAATATCATCAACTTTTTGCATCTATACAGCACACACTCAAAGTACTGCAGGTTTTAATCAACTCATTATTCCATCAGTGTGACAGCAGTTTTTGTAACATTTTAATCTTTAAAAACATTAGCTGCTTTTAAGTAGGCAGTTGCTTGGGCATACGGCATGGCAATGGACCATGATGAACAGTGAAATTCTTCAGAAAACATTGAGATTGGTAGCTTTAGAGTCTACACCAATGGCATTCCTAGCTGTACATCGATAGACACCAGCGTCTCTCAGGGAAGGATTCTGGATGATAAGGGAACCTTGTGGATGGAGGTACTTGTTTCCAAAAAGGCGTGGCTGTGCACTGACAGCCAAGCGGGTTTTGTCGGGTGTTTCCCATGCTACCTCCACTCTGGGGATCCCAGTTGCTACGCAGTTCAACTGAACAGCAACTCCACGTTTTGCAAAAGTCACAGAGGGAGGGCCGTTGGTAATTCGAGGCGGGTATGCAATTACGATTACTGATACAGAAAGCTGAGAGCTGCCATACTCATTTGCAGCTCGGCAAACGTAGGACCCTCGATCATAGACTGATACTTGTTGGATGGCAAGTGTCCCATTTGGCAGGACAGTATATCGTCCAGCTCTCTGCGGCCTGTTTAGAACAACCCCACTGGGTAGTGTCCATGTTAGTCTGTGAGGTTCGCCACTTGTTAGACAGTGAAGCAAAAGTCCGTCCCCAATCATGACGCTGACAGGAGAGTTGTATCGGTGGTTGATCTCTGGCTTTTTTCCCGGGGACAGTGTGATTGTACGCTCTACAAGCCCTCGGGAATTACGCCCCAGACACCGGTACATACCAATCTCAGCAACAGAGGGGTTGCTGATGACCAAAGAGCCATCGGGCTTGTGAAAAAACTTAGAGAACCGAGCTCCGCTTTGCAAAGGCGTTCCACTGGGTAAGATCCAAGTCACGTGAGGTAATGTCGAACCCTCAAAGGAGCAATTCAAAGTCATGGCATTCCCAACAGTCAGCGAAAGGCTATCTGTTTTTGGACCTCTAATTTGTGGCCTTTCAACAACGTCCTTCACGTCCAAGCTCACCATCAGCTTGACCTCCCCTCCCTCATTACGAGCGATGCATGCCAACTGCCCCGAGTCCGTTCCTTTGGCTGATCGGATTTCCAAGGTACCGTTTTGGTGAACTGTCATTCTGTTGCTGTAGTATGGAGCTGGAAGGATCACATTTCCTGGTAGAACCCACATGATGCGAGGGGTGGGGGTTCCCTTTGCTACACAGTCCAACAGCTTCTGCTGATCCTGGACTGCAGTCACCTTCATGGCATTGGCAGTTCCTCTTAACCCATTGATCACTGGAGATGTTACTAGGACCTCAAGCCTGACAACTTTATGGTCTTGTCCTGCTTTATTCCTGGACATGCAGGTGTAGTTACCTCCATCAAAGCGCTGCACCTTTTGCACCACCAATGTCCCGTCATCCAGCACCTGGTATTTGTCTAACGCAGGGGAGATGACTCTGTTCGTAGGGGATATCCATGTGATGACTGGCATTGGTTCCCCTTTGGCGTGACATCTTAAAGTCACGGTCTCCCCATAGAAAACCTTGACGATCTTTTGGTCTTTATCCTGGATTTTTGGCGGGGAAGTTGCAGCCTTAACTTTGACTCTAACCTTCATTTCGTCTTTGCCAAGTTGGTTCTCGGCGTAGCAGGTGTAATCACCTTCTTCTGGCATGCCTACGTGGTTGAAGTACAGTGTCCCATTGTCAAACACCACATATCTAGAGTTCAGAAAGAGAAATGGAGAGAAATATTGAACACTTTCATGACTGAAGCTGTCAGTTAAGAGTTGTGCATTTTGTGCATTGAACACTTGTCAATTTGTTTGACTAAAAGAGATTTGGTCCCTGTATTTTTAATTAATTGTTCACCTTGAAAATTCCATGATAAAAAAATAAACAGCAAATTTTAAACTGAATTTGAACTGAAATGCAATTAAATACAACATTTATGATAATACGCAATTATGTGGTTTTTAATATTTGGAAATCAACCATTGTAGCACTTGGTTTTTGTACCACAAAAACAAAAGAAAATAACAAAATGCTTCCTTTGGTGTTCGTTTTCCAAGAACTGTCTCGGTAGTGCAGTTATTTGCATGCATGTAGTGTATCTTCAAGGCTTTTTGAAACAGATGTCAACAAAGGAACTGATGTTCTGTCAGCCTTTTCTCATGAGTTCAGTCAGCTATTGTGTGTCAGAAAGAAACACGTTTTGTTTCCCAACCTTAATAGACTGACATGTACTATTTACAGCATGTTCAATGTGTTATGGCAGGGAACAATAAATAACACTGAAATACGGAGGGGGGTTTCGTATTGTTGCAGCACATGCCAAAATTGCTCCTTGAAGTAATTTTCTGTGGAAGTGAAGAATCATTAATCTTTAGGTGGTGAGCTGACACTGTAGTGCTGAGTCAAGGAGTAGTTCCAATAAGTGATATGGACGTATAGGCACTTCTAATGACTCTTCAAATAATCAATTGCAGGTGTATTGATAACTACAACAAATGAACAAAGCTTAAGAGTATTTTAGGAACACCACTAGCAAAGTGTGATCAATTAGTTATGTGACTTTCTTGAATTTGCACAAATCATTGAAGGCTGTAGACCAGCTCCCATGTTAAGCCACGTAAAATTGTCAATAGAATCTGACTTTGAAGGAAGCACAGATAAGTTTGACTTTTAGGTCCCCCTTCCCATTGGAAATCTGTGAATACGACTGGATTAAATGATTTCCTTTAATTTTAATTCATATCTAGAATTTTCTCAGTTATTGGATGCATTGGGGGTATGTGAAAAAAACATTCTTCACAAATTTAATATAACATAAGACTTATTGAGAAGAAGTAAGAAGTTATTGATATAAAAGTAAACTGGTATTCCAACATAATTGGATTTATATGCCAAATCAGTTCAGTGTTACAGTTGGTTACACTTTGAAGTCTACAAGTAAAAAACTAAAACTAAAAACTAAAGTCTTACCCTAGGCTTGGGCGGTATCAGTTTTTCAATACCATCACGAATATAGATACTCCTCTTTCTATTAAACTGGAATGTAGTGCACAGCATGCACCACCAGAGCTCAGTCTCTTGATACAGACCTATGAAGATAACTTTTAGCAATTTTCGTCATTATTTCAAGATTCCCTCCTTTTAAGCAGCTTGTACCTGCGAGTGCGTCCCCCGCTAGCATCTCTTTGTTTCACCGGGTTGACCATGGTACCATCTGGCAGCGCCCAGCTGATCTCAGGATTGGGGAGACCAGAGGCCACACAGTCCACCTTCAGGTCTCCACCATACACCACCTCCTGACTGGACCTCTGCTGCTTCTGCTCAATCTTGGCTGGCTTGGTCAACACGTCGACCCGCAGTAGAACGTAATCATCCCCCAACTTGTTACGTGCCACACACAGGTAGTCACCACTGTCCTTGTTGGTCACTGAATGAACGGTTAGAGTGCCATTGGGGAAGACCTTGATCCTGGGGTCAAAACTGCAAAAAATTATAGAAAAAATAGCATTCAGAGGATATTAATAAAAGCCCAATCCCAAGTCTCTTCCTATGATGAGTTTTGGAGTGTCCTTCACTTAGTGGCCCTTCAAAACGGCAGAGCCATTAGGGTTAGGTTTTGAAATCGTAACCTAGGAAATGGGATGCCACTCAATACACCATCAGAAGCCAACAACAGTGCATAACCCTGCTAAAAAAAAACCAGCTTGACCAGTTTAAGATGGTCAAAGAGGGCATTGGGCCAAAATGTACATAGTTAATGTGGAAAAATGACTAATTTGCTTTTAAGTTCATTACCTGTACTGAGCATCCACCAGCTTTTTAGAGGGTGTCCTCCAGATGATCCTTGGCTCCGGCCCTCCTGTTGCCACACAGTTGAGGAGCAGCCTCCCCCCATAAATCACATCTGTTCTATGGGGGGACGAAGACGTGATACTGGCCTTGGCAGAGGTGGGATTCTTCCTTATGCCTAAGATAACTGTTCTCCTTCTGGATGCCACTGCGTTACTCGCTGAGCATTCGTATCTTCCAGCATTTCCTTGGCCAAACCCCCGTATGTACAGGGTCCCATTGGGGAAGACAAAAAGGTTGCGTCCAGTCACAAACTGGGAAGCGGTGAGCTGTACGCCATCAGGTGTCATCCAGCGAATGACAGGCTGAGGGGCACCTGTGGCGGTGCAGTGAATGTAGGCGGTGCTGCCCTCTGGAAGGGTGGTGTTCTCATGTTGTGTCTGCTGGATCACAGGTGGCAACACCGACACATAAAGGCGGACTGAGACTGTGTCGGCTCCAGCTGCACTGCTGCCAATGCACTTATAAATCCCTCTGTCTGCGTGAGTTGCCTGGTTGATCCGGAGCGTTCCATTACTCAAGAAGGCCACGCGCTGCTGAGGGGCGACGCCAAACTGGGCAGCAGCCACGTGGACATGGTTAGGGAGCACCCACGTGACTCGAGGTGTAGGGTGCCCCTCAACATTACACTCCAAATCAACTTGGCCTCCTAGAGGCACAGTTATGTCTCTATGCCGAGGCTGGAGGACCCGCGGGTGCTGAGACAAGACCACAAGGTTGACAAGCATCTTGTCCGTGCCGTACTGGTTCTGGACTGTGCAGAGATACTGGCCCCCGTCTGTGGGCTGTGTGTTTCTTATGATTAATGTACCATTGGGATAGACCTCAAACCTTTGGACCCTGGTGTTCTGAGCAATACTTGCCCCTATATGAATGGAAAGAGAGAGATTTCAGGTATGAAAAAGGTTTTTTAAGGCCAAGAAGTACTGAATTGAGAAAAGACAAATATTAGACTGTAGGTGAAACTGGGCGTAGTATTCATAAGGTGTACACAAAGACAGTTTTTGTGGGTACCTTATCTTACATAGAAATCCATACTTTTTATTTGAAAAATACTACTGAAGCTTGTCATAAATTGTCTTTTTTACTTATTTTTTGTTACATTGTGCTTTTAATCTACAGTAATATTTTAAGAAGTAAGCACTGCAGTGTAGCGTTAGTTTTTCAACAAGCTTTAACATATTCCACATAGTATTTTTTACATCATTGGTACTATTTAAAATTTCATTCATAGCTCTAGTTATTCCAACTACTTCATCTTCTGCTTACTCGTTTAAGCAGGCATTGCAGTGCAGCATCAACTTTTCAACACTGAGCATTCACACTCGCAGTTTCGTCAGAAATCGAATTCTCTAGTTTTTACAGTTATAATCTTTGAAGCTGGAGCTTTTACATGGGATGCTGTTTAGAGTAGGAGCCAAAGGAACTGTCACACTGTGAAACACATATTTTAAACCTCTGAAATTCATATTTCATATGTATCTCATATATTCATATCAAAGTAGCTTGAAACAAACAATAAAAAGTTGTTCACTTTTGATCAATCTCCATCTATTTTTGAGGCTGTGAACATTGAAAAACATCTTTACTGATGATTAATGTCTAACTACGCAAATTAGTTGTAGTAGTCTGCATAATAGTGATGATTTATATCCATAATTTATAACCAGTGCTCACTGGAAGCTTTAATAAAGCAGACCATGGATAAAAATATACTCTGTGGGCTCCTCGGCAGTATGCAGTTTAATAATTATTTCCATTTTCCCAAGAGTTTGCATAGAAGGAAGTTAAAAGGCTGTCCTGAGAATGTACGTAACATGTTATGAGGTTGAGTCATACATACCACTGGCAACTTTAGTCCATGACAGGAAGGGCATTGGCTCACCCTGCGGCTCACAGGGAAGCTGAGCATCTGTTTCAGCTTCCACACTGAAAGTCTGGAAATTACTCTTCGTTATCCTTGGCTTCCCTCTTGGAACAGATCCCCGTCCAGGTAGCTGGTGCTTTCTGGGCACATCCTGAGTGCTTGTTAGGAGTCCCCCTTTGAATGGATCGGTTTGGATTACAGTAATTGTTGGGGCTGGAGTGGTCGTGTGCTTGATTGTCTGCCCGCTGGTCACATTTAGAGCTGAGGAAGTTGGACTAATAAATAGAGACAGTTTGTGATCATCTGACGGGGTTACAGGATGGACGACTGATGTTCTTCCAGAATCTGATGTGGTACTTGGTTGGATTTTTTGGTCTTCACTGTCTGGAAGGTTGTTGACCTTGGGGGTCTCCTGAGTGTTGGCCTTCAATGTAGGGCCTATTTTGGCTCCTGTGGTTTCGGGAAGTGTGGTATGTGGTATTACTCTAGATGGGATCACAGTATCAGGCCTTGAAGAAGTCGTATAAGGAGGAGTTGTGATGACAATACTCGTGGAAGATGCATCGACACCGATTCGTAAGTTGAAGTGCTGACCTACCTCGGACTCACTGCTTGTGGTTTGATTTTGACTTGAACTATGATAAGACCTTTCAGGCACTGTAGGTGTATTTGTGGTAAACTGTTCTGTGTCCAAATCACCCTGAAAAGGCATGCTCAGTGTCGTAACGAAGCCACTTGAATTGTATCTGGAAGTTTCCTCGATTTCGTGCTCGATCAAGGAAGCAGCTGAGGCGAATGGGGCTGGCAGCGGTGATAAATCCATGTCAGTCTCTCTCAAAAGGACATCTTCACCCTTTTCCGTTGCTGTGTATTGATGGTCTGATTGATTCTCCCCGACATCTGTTTGCACTTGCGTTACAATGAGTGAACCCTCTGAGGAACTGTCAGAGCGTGGCGTAGGTCCAAGGTCTCCTGTAACGCTTGCCCTTTGTGTCTCCTCTGAGGGTTTAACAGGTGGAAGAGGACTACCCGTAAACCCCTGCTGAGTGTTTAATGTGAGCAAGCGTTCCGGAGGAGATACACTCTCTGAGATTCCCAAGGCTGTTTGAGAACTTGTCTTTCCGTGACCCACTCCTGGAGAGGTTGTTGGAAACGATGGTGCCGCTGATGTGCTTATGAATAGCGGTTTGGCCGGGGTTGGATGGCTGTCGTTTGTTTCATTGGGAGAAGCCGGTTTGGTGGCGGCCTCATCGTCAAGCCCTGAGACTGTGCTCTCTTCATGACTCAGTCTGCCTGATGACGCCGCTTGGCTGCTGCTGAATGGAACAGTGGTATTGAAATTGGCTGTTGTAACTTCTAATGGGTCTATTTTTAGCGGTGTGGAGTCAGTGGTCGTGACTGTTGCTAAGAGATCATTTGCAGGTGTGGTGACTATAAACTGGGTGGATTTACTTGGCTTTTGTTTCCTTCTGTTTGGCCTTCTGCGCCGACCCCCATTCCTTCTCCTGGAGTTGGGTTGTCGGGGTCCTTCAGAGCCCCTCCTCCTGGTTACGTTGGGTGCAGTAGTTAGAGAAACTGTTGTGAGCATTGCTTGACTTTGCAAATCAGGAAATTTTGTGTCCTTTGGCCGAGTATATGGCTGCAATGTTGTTGCGCTGAGATATTTTCCACTTTCCTCTTGGCTTGTCTCTGATTCATTGGGGTTGACCGAGGAGATAATTTGACTTCCCCTTGAAGAGAGTTCTCCATCATTATTAGAGCTGGCAACAACTTTTGGTCTATCCATATTCTCCCTTCTCTCTTTGGACTCATCAGCTGTTTTGACTCCATCGACATCTGTATTTGTGCTATGGCTTTCTTGTTGAGAAAATGTAGTCCTGCTGCTTGCAGTGTTTGTGTTAGCCTGCCAGAAAGTGACAGCGTGTAGGGGAACAGATGTGGTCTGTGGGAGGAAAAATACACTGTTTGAAGTTGTGTGTAGATCCAAGTTTGTATCTTGGGTTGTGTGCTGTGCATTGTGCGCGGTCTTTATTGTGTGAGGCTCTGCTGTAACAGATCTGCCGTGTGTGTGCTGACTGCTTGATGTCATATCCTGTGTGTTGTAGTTATTAGAATTCACATGTGTGCCTTGGCTTTGTGTGTTGTGTTTGTTCATTTGTATTTGTGTATATTGTGCTGGAGTTTGCGTTGTGAAATAATCCTGACCCTCTTTTTCCTGCAAAGTCATTCCATCTGATGATCCCTCAGGAGTATCTTGTGACTGTGTTGTCTGCTCTGACGGTTTTCCCTCAGTTGTATGCTGAACTGGGAGTGGGGTCACAGTATTTTGAGTATTTCGATCTCTAATCTTTGCCAAAATATCCGCCCATTTCTCCGGGTCTATTTTACTCTTTGACATATTAATCTTTCTCCTGTTCTCGACTACATTCTTCCTGTCTTCGACACGTGACACTGTTGGTTTCCGATTCACCGCCGGCCTCCGCAAAATGCTCCTTGATGGATGGACGCCCCTCCTGCCAGGGGGCACACCTCCTGGGAATCTCCTTCTTGAAGGATCCAAGCGGCTCATTGGAGGCCCCACTTGAGTAACCTCAAAGTCCCCTGATGCCTCCTCTGCATCCTCTGTTTGGACTTTTATCTGCGTGTTGATCCCTGATGCTGACTGAGGTCTTACTTGAAACTTCCTGAGAGGCCTTATCGGCCCTTTGCGGCGGACCAGAGTAACTTTTGTAGCCAGTGTATCCACACCGTGTTGGTTAATGGCAATGCATCTATAAAAACCATTGTCCAGTAGCTGAGTCTGTGGGATATGTAAAGTGCCGTTGGAATAAACCAAAGCTCTGGAGGAGTTGGTTTGGAAACCCACTATGTTGCTGTTTGGTAGAATCCAGTTAATTTCAGCATCAGGGGAACCAGATGCCGTGCAAGGCAGGGAAATAGGACTCCCTGCAAATCCTTGGACAGTTGAGGCATCCTCTCCTGGTGGAGGGCTGGAGGATTCCTGCACTGTCAGATAAAATGGCAAAACAGCAAGGTCTCCATGAACCTTTGCTATGCAGTAGTAAATTCCAGTGTCTGTATGGCTGACAGCTTTAAAGACCAGTTGTCCATCACTGGACACAGACACTCTGTTGTCTGCACTGCTGTACGGTGCCTCCACCTTGGAGCCATCTGGCAGCATCCAGTGGATGACTGCTTGGTCAGAACTTTGCACGTTACAGTCCATTTGACTGGGACGTCCCAGGATAGCACTCAACACTTTACGGGTCGTGTTCGTTGACTCGATCATAACCCATGTCCTCCTCTGTCTACGCACCAGCTCTGTCTCCACTGTCTCTGAGAAGTCCGTGCTCAGGGTCAGTTTTACCATCTTGGCTGATGACTGAAGTCTATTCAGTTGAAGGTCTGCAGATGTTTGCATCAGCCACTCTGGCTGGGCCATGATGTTAGCTTTAACACCTGTGTAGTACTGGGCATCCTTGTCAGAGTCCTGTCTGTACACATAGGTTGGATGAGGGTCTTTTGTGAGCATAACGCCCCTTTGTAAGTGGGCTGGGACACTGCTGTAGTATGCGATTAGCCTCCATAGTTGCTCGTACTTTTCTCTATCAACAGGGCATTCGAGATCCACTGACAAAGTGATGTTGGATGCTAGCTGGAGCTGGTCAATCTGCTCCCAGTTGATTTTGGTAAGCTCTCTTGGCTCGCCAACGACACACTTTAGATCCACCTCGTTTCCATGTTCGTCCGATAGGCCAAGAGAGATGTTTCCAAATGGTTCCCTGAAGTCCTCCATGGTTGTTACCTCACTATCGACATCATCAGGTGGGGAATCCCTGTCAGGAGAGCTGATGATAGGGCTGCTGCAGACCAGGTTCTCCAAATCTTGGAGCTCCTTTCTCAGAAGATGCCTGGGAGAGGAGCACATGGGACACAGCTGGCCTCCTGGAAGAGCCCGGTCCTTTTTACATTTCAAGACTCCTGGGGAAAAAAAAAAACCCACAAAGCTACTAAATAAGACCTTGGAGCAGTCTTGAAATATTGTCTTTCAATGTTCACATGAATATAATTCACTGGAAACACTCTAAAGCAGTGGACGGAACTTGAGGGCCAATTTTGCAAAATGAGAGGAGGCCAGGGGCCAGTTGCAGCAGCCCTATACATGTCTCTAGTATTTTAGGACATTTCTGGGTATTTTTGTCTTGGATTTAAGGACGTTTCTAGGATTTTAGAATATTTCTAGGATTTTACTCCAGTTTCTGGGATTTCAGGATTTTAGGATGTTTCTAAGATTTTAGTGTGTTTCGAGGTTTTTAGTATATTTAGGATTGTATGATTTTCGGACATTTCTAGGATTTCATTCACATTTTGGGGACTTAAGGATGTTGCTAGAACTTTTGCAGGTTTCTGGGATCTTAGCACATTTGTCAGATTTTAGGACATTGCTCGGATTCCAGGAAATTTCTAGTAATTTCGAAAATTTTTGGGATTTCAGATGATTCAAGGATCCCAGGACTTTTATAGGATTTCAGAACATTTCTCGGATTCTAGGAAGTTTCTATAATTCTAAAAGGTTTCTAGGATTTTAGAACATTTCTCAGTTTTTAGGATATTTCTAGGCTTTTGGGATGTTTCTGAAGATTTCTAGGATTTTAGCATTTTAAGGATTTTAGGATAACATGGGCTTAGCTAGGACTTCTTTCGGTTGTTGAGGGAGATCCTCCACTGGCACTTTTTTGATAAACAAGCTCTATTTTTATATATTTTCATGCACTCTGGCACCTCAGTTCAAAATCAATTCCCAGTATAAATCACTTTTTTGGGCCACAAGTTGAGTATCACTGCTTTGAAGTATGACTTAAAACCCCTTAAACCACAAGAATGACGAAAGGTCTGATAAAAATACAGTATAGAGATGTAATTTCTAACCTGGTGAGCTTTTCTCCCACTCATGGAACCACCTCATGTTGCAGTCGCATGTCCAGGGGTTCCCATGGAGGTACAGGTTCTCGAGCTGAGGCATGGTCGCCAACAGCCTGGAGGACAGTGATGTGAGCCCGTTGTCTGACAGATATAGGTGTCTCAGAGTGGACACAAGGAAGTGTCCCATCAGGGTGAAGGTGGTGAAGGTGGCGGGGTGCAGCTGCTGGAGCCGGTTGCCCTCCAGCTGCAGCAGCCGCAGGGAGGTGAGGCCCTGGAAGGCGTCCGGGTGGATGAACTCCAGTCGGTTGTGGTCCAGGTGTAACCGGGCCAAGGACCACAAACCCTGAAAGGTGTGTCTGTCGATCTCTGTCAGCTTGTTGTAACTCATCTTCAACATCTAAAACAATGAGCCACAAGGAGACAGAAAGTCATCATTAGTAATCATGACATCATCTGCCGCTGCCAAACCACCACGATTGCAGACTTAAGGATTTAGTGTTTTAGTACACTGGAATCTATGATCTTTAAATGTTTAAATTAAGTGTCTCTTTTTAACTCCCTGATGAATCCTTGCATGCCGAAACACGCAGGAGTGTTTTTAAGGTCTATCATGACTGTGCCAGGGAGTGCCTTAGAGTCTTCTCTCTGGAGTTTTCAAAATAAGTGTCACTTTTGTTGCTCTTAACCGTTTAAAACCTGAGCAAATTGGTTTGATATATTTTTTAATTTTTTTTTTCAAAAATATGGTGAGAAGGAAATGAGCAACTTAACAAGACATGGCCCCAAAATTAGCAAAAAAAAAAAAAAAAAAAAAAAAAACAAGAAAATTACCTGAGGGGCAGTGTGTATATATATATTTCATGTGTGAAATTGAGTGAAAAAATTCTCACAAATGTTTTTTTCTCACAGTTTTTTTTTGTGCAAAAAATTGTTGTTTTTTTCCGCAAAAAAAAAACACTTATTTTTTTTATTTTTTTTATTTTTTTTACTTAGAAAATGAATCTTGGAAAAAAAAATTCTCACTTGCCCCTCAGGGGCTTCCGTAAAAAACAAAAAAAGTTTTTTAAAAAATGTATATGAAATGTATATATATATGCTTATACTTTTAAATACATTTTGATACATTCACTGATTCGTACCTGCAGTGAGGCGAGGTCCCTGAACGCACCGTGGGGTAAACTGTGGATGTCGTTCCCGTGCACCATCAGAAGCTCCAACTTCCTCAGACCAGCCAGCGATTTCTCCGTAATCTTATTAATGCTGTTGAATCTGAAACAATAAAATAAACATTAAACCCATTTATAAGACAACATGCATTGCGTCAAATCCTTTTCTTACACATTGAGAGCCAAATCCAACCAGGGACAGTATAACAAAATAATTGACTGATAACTGGACTGACCCCAGGTTGATGCGCTCCACGTGTTTGCTGACGGCGACTGGGAAGGTGGTGAGGGAGCGGAAGGTGCAGTGGAGCTCAGAGGGCTGGGGGCAGGAGCAGGACCGGGGACAGGGGACTGAGACAACCGGGGACAGGATCATCAGCAACAGCAGAGTGTGGAGGACGCACACGGTGGGAGGGTCCATCTTCATCCGAGAGAGGAGCGCTCACTGCAACTGCCCGTCTGATAACTGCTGTTATAATCAGCAACACATTATTATTATTTATTGATTGATTATTAGCATTTTTCTTGTATTGCATTTTGAGGACATTTTTCAAAGGGAGGAGGGGTGACAAAGCAGGGATACTCAGCTGGGTTTGTTCGGGGGTCACTTTTGCATCTTTGAACATTTCTAGGATTTTAGGACATTTCTAGGATCTTAGAACGTTTCTAGGATTTTAGGACATTTGTAGGATCTTAGAACATTTCTAGGATTTAAGGACATTTCTAGGATCTTAGAACATTTCTAGGATTTAAGGACATTTCTAGGATCTTAGAACGTTTCTAGGATTTTAGGACATTTCTAGGATCTTAGAACATTTCTAGGATTTAAGGACATTTCTAGGATCTTAGAATATTTCTAGGACAACATTTGTAGGATTTTGGGACATTTCTAGGATTTTAGGACATTTCTAGAATCTTAGAACGTTTCTAGGATTTTGGGACATTTCTAGGATTTTAGGACATTTCTAGGATCTTAGAACATTTGTAGGATTTTGGGACATTTATAGGATTGTAGGATATTTCTGGGATGTTAGGGCATTTCCGTGATTGTAGTACAGTTCAGCAATTTCAGGACATTAGTAGGATTTAAGGATGTGTGTAGGATTTTAGGACATTTGTTGGATTTTAGTACATTTCTTTATTTAGGACATTTTGGTGATTTCAAGACATTTGCAGGATTTCAGGACATGTCTTGAATTCCCATGCAGTTATAGGCTTTCAGGACAATTCTAGGATTTTAGGACATTTCCATGATTTTAGTACAGTTCTGGGATTTCAGGATATTTATAGGATTAAAGAATGTGTCTAGAATTTTATGACATTACTTGGTTTTTAGGGA
>NC_056486.1:15373664-15548664 GCF_008729295.1 Plectropomus leopardus
TTTTTTTATGTATGAAAGCTAAAGATATGTTTTTTATCTTGATGTATTTTTTTCAATTTTTATATTCAAAACACAAAATATTCTGGAGGTCACAGCAGTGTGCTTTCTATCTGTATTCGTCAGTTTTTAATCTACAGATGTTACAGCCGTAGGCTTCTGGTTGTATAAAAGCTTTTATATTTTTATCGAGTGATACAATTTACAGTTTATTGTGGTTTGACAGATTCTCAGAGCATTTCATTGAAAACAAAATGACAATTGTAAGAGTTAGAACTGTTGTTGTTCTTGTTGTAACTGTAGTGATGTCAGTTATATTTGGTTTAGGTCAGAGCCATAATGTGAAATTAATCTGTACTCACTACATCTCAGCCTTTCATACCCTCAGGTAATGAAAAAAAATTAGTATTATATTGTCAGTAAATCTTAGCCATTACTAATCCTGTGCGAATGCGCTCCATGAAACACAGATGTGTGTGGGGGGGGGGGGGGGGGGGGGGATGGTAATTTTCGACATAACATGAGGTCTCTATAGGTAATAATAGTCCTGTGCTATTGGGCCTTATGTCTGTGTTGTGTTTTTGGCATCTGTGCCATGACTATCCCACTATATCTTGTTTTTCTTTGATTTTCTACCAGTCCACACATGCTCCACGCTGGACTTCTGGACTCCAACCCAGCACCCTGTGGTTCCCACACCTAGATCTACGTAATAGTAAGGGCCAATTTTATTGTCTTTAAGTCTGTGATGTGGTTTTAGTTGGCCTCTGTGCCGGCTGATCTGTTTGATTATTGATCATGGCCGCCGTGCCATGACTATCCATCTCTGATCTCTGTAACTATCTCTTATCTCTGATTCTACCTGTCAATCTCTCTGTCTATCTCTATTCCTCATCCCTCTTTATCTATTCATAGCCGCTGTGCCCTGACTATCTCTCTGTATCTCCTCTCTATCTCTCTATCTGCTGTGAGATTTTAGTGCCATTTACATTTTGCCACCTTAGAATTCTGAGTTTCTATCTGCGTTCTGAGCTGTTTTGAGATGTTTTGAGCTTCAAATTTCCGCATTCCTAATTTCAAAAATTATGAGAACATTTTTTGTTCAGTCCAAATAAACATATAATTTTTATGAAACACCTCACATAATACTAATATGTTGTCACAGAGTAAGAAAAATAACTAAAAACAAATGTCAGATAGAACCCCATGAAGCTGAGGTGGTGATTTGGCAAATGTAACACACACACACACACACACACACACACACCAATTTCCATGCCAAGTCCCTGCAGACTGAGCTATTGCTGCCCAGCAAGATCTACAAAAAGTAAGTGCCATTTTTTGTTTTTCATGTTTGTGTTGTGTTTTTGATCCACCGCGCTGACTGATCAGTTTGATTATATTTCATGGCCGCCATGCTGCCATGTCTGGTTGGTTGTATTTAATGGCTGCTGTGCCATGAGTATCCCCTCACGTATCACCCTA
Source organism: Plectropomus leopardus (assembly GCF_008729295.1). Taxonomy (NCBI): domain Eukaryota; kingdom Metazoa; phylum Chordata; class Actinopteri; order Perciformes; family Serranidae; genus Plectropomus; species Plectropomus leopardus. The sequence continues at coordinate 15,375,147 of NC_056486.1, forward strand.
CAGTGTCTTTCCCTTATCTTTCCAGCTATATCATCTCTCTTGCCTCTCACATAAAATATATAGTGTTTTTTTTTTCTTAAAATCTGTCATGTGTTTTTGGTTGGCCACCGTGCTGATTTATGTCTTGGAATGATCTTGTATGGCCGCCGCGCCATGACTGTCTGTTATGCTTTTATATATTTTTCTTAGCTTGAATTAACATTGGTAAAATACTATATTTTTAATTATTAATCCCTGAATGCGAAATTCATTTTTTTTTCCACTCTTGTAATCCGTACATACAAAGATACACTAAAAATACACACATTGACACACAGGACCTGCAGGCATGTCAATAATTGTAGCGTGATGTCAGAGAGATAGAGCTGCTACATAGTAAGCGCTTCAAACAATTAGGGCTTTGGATCTTTTTTGGTTTTCACCGTAAACTGTCTGCGCGTTCAAATACTGTTACGGTTACCACCATAGTGTGGCACATTATACCGATTCTAGATAGATACAATACCAGCTTTTATTAATACCGATACTTTATGATTGACAGCGTTTTACGCTGACACTGCCGACTTGATTAATGAATTCACAGAGCGAGACGTCCGTTAATAAAGAGATGTATTTTGTAGTTTTTGTTCAGTCTCTAGTGCATCGCTATGGTGTGCAGGCTAATTATTTGGGTTTGAGCTTTTAGAGCCCGACGACGAAATGACAAACTTAGACTTACTGTCATTTGTGTGTATTGTTTTTATACATATTGAACTAACATAAGCATAATTTATATATCTCTCCCACCCCACAAGGCGCACAAACACATGCCAGCAAAATCTGCGGCGTTACCCTCCAGCTGTGTTTGAAAACAACACAAAGTGTGAAAAACATTTTTAAAAAATGCAAAATTATTAAAGAGAGCATTAGCTGAGTTAATCTTTTTTGATCAGGTGCCCATAATCCCTTCAGTAAATCCCCCTCAGCAATTACATTACAGCACTCACCCTCTTGTATGCAGTTTGGATATAACACTTTGTTGTCTTTTTAAGAACAAGAAACTGATGGCCAGAATTTAGTTCAATGTTAATTTATACAATAATAATGATAATAAATTGCATACCTATCCTCTGCCATCTCCTTTATAGCCCTTCATTTCTATCATGCCAGAACTCTCTGCAGTGGTATGGTTTCAGTATTGGTATTGAGGCAGGTATTTGGGGCAAGTATCATATCGAAGTCAGCATTTTTGTATCGTGAAGACGCTATAATACCACGACAAGGTGTTTGAACCCTAAATGTACTAATTTTACACGTTACTTCGGACAGTGTGAAGATATGATCCATCAAAGATGCAGTGCGCATTCCTCTGGATATTGTCCGCATCTCCATATTTCGTATGTCTGATATATTAAACAGGATACGTCAAAGATGCAGTTAAGATGCACTTTAGCAGATTTGAATTCAGGATATTATAAGCATATTTTGGGTTATCAGAGACGCATTAAATATATGGAGTCATATCTTTTGGGTATCAGGCACATTTATATCTGATATCTGAAACAGGATATGTCAAAGATGTTGGCGATATACGAAAAGATCCGACACATAGATCTTAAGCAGATTACATTGTGGGATATTTTATGTATATTTCACGGATTGGTATCCTGATTGCAGATTTTCAGGGTCCAATTTTGTCCATGTACGGAGATACGTCAAGATAGGGTCCGTCAAATATGCAATGTGTATTCTTGCGGATATTGTCCGCATCCCTGACATAAAAACCTTGGATAGCCCCGTATTTTCTGGTCGCTTGTCCGGTATAAGCCCCCCAATGTCCTCAAATCGTAGAAATGCCCCCTGGATTTAAATGTTGTAGCCATTAGAGTCACAATGTGCTCTTGACCAAAATCTCTACCATAAGTCACGAAAAGCACAAATGTGACTCCTCCGTGTGCTGCCATCACCATTATGTGTCTCCGCAATGCTTCTCCCATCTGCTGAAGTCAGCACGACTGTAATATGGTCAGCCAGCTCTGTCATTTTTCCTTTGCAAACTGACCCCCGCACCCCCCACACACACATATTCTCCACTTCATTTCATATGTCTACTTTCTGGAAAGTTTTCCTCCCGCTCTAAGCGTCGCCTCCTTGCCGCTGTTTGAGCAGCTGCGGCGTTATCGGGACAATGATGGGGGGCAGTGACAAGCGAAGACAGTGTTGGTGGGGATGTGGGCCTAAGCTGCTTGGTATTATAAAAGTCTGCTTTCTTACAAATCTGCCCAGTGGAAATTATTCCTGTGGCTTTCTTTTTTCAAAGTATTCTCTTTGTCTCTTTCCTTACATGACCTTTTCCTGTATTCAAGGAGGAATCAAAGAGAGGAAGGGGATATAAGACGGACTTAGACATTAAATACTAATGCATAATTCAACATTTGAGACGAGTGAGGGTATATCAATGGGGGTTAGAAATGGAGCTGTTAATATGAAGACAGTAGCTGGCGTGACGGACACCACTCTGAATCCTGAATGATATACAATTTCTTTTTTAAAAAAATTTCAAAAGAAAAGACGATGATGGGCAACCTGTCTGGGCTCATAATAAACCGGAGAATTCAATCTGAAATCGATTGTGCATTGCTTACACTGTGAAATTAAATTGAAAAAAATTAAAACAAATCTTTGAGACCAGCCTCCTTGAAGAAGGAAAGTAAATATAACTAAATTTACTTGAAATTTAGCCATATGTAATTAATTTTAAGAAGTTTCAAGTTTCAAAGGGTTAATAGTGACATTAGTGCAAGATAAATCGCAAAGTTAAAGTGGTGTGCTTGCCTGTTTTTGTGACAAACTGTGTGTGTGTTTTGTTGTTCCCATTTGTCATTTTTATGCCTCCGTGCAGGTGATGGTCAAGGGGCATTATGGGTATTATGTTTTTGGGTTGTCCGTCCAATTCTCGTGAACGTCACATCTCAAAAACACCTCGAGAAAATTTCTTCAAATTTAGCAAAAATATCCACTTGATTAGAATTTGGTGGTCATGGGTCAAAGGTCAAGGTCACTGTGACCTTGTCCGCTGCATAGTTGCGAATGCCATATCTCAAGAACACCTTGAGGGAATTTCTTTAAATTTGGTGCAAAAGTTTGAATTTACCCAGAGATGAACTAATTCAATTTTTGGTCATCAAAGGTCAAGGTCATGCTGACCTTGCATTCATTTCATTCTTGTGAAAGTGATATCTAAGGAACACTGTAAAGGGCATTTCTTCAAATTTAGTACAAATATCCACTTAGACCCGAGGATGAGCTGATTATATTTTTTATTATTTTTTAATTATTATATTTTTATATTGCATCGTCTCAATCACGAGTAGTTGCACTCTTCCTCTTGCGTGGGGATACAGTTGGCAGACATTGTTCAGAAAGACAATACTTCCTACGTGAAACTTCTCTCTGCAGCAAAGCCCCAAAATATAAAGTGCAGATACGTGGGAGGTTTTCCTTCACATTATTGACATTTGGATCTTATTTTGATCATGATATTAATTATATCTCGGCCTCAAATCATCGATTTTCCTCATTGAGACTGTCTGCTGTGTCTCTGGCAGAAAACAGCTGAGTCCACGTCCCACCGACTCCTTAAACAGTGTCAGCGATCTGAACTATGAGGTTAGAGTGAATGGAATTAATAACTGCTTTTTTGCAATTACTGTCTCATTAGTTAATAATGACTGTATTTGGATCATCATGATAAACTGAGTTTCTGTGAATGCCTACTCACTTGCATGCTTTCATTACATAATTACTGACTCATTTGGCATCCTTGCATGATTTTTTATACGGGGGCACAAAACTAGTAATTCAGCATCAGCCACTGGAGTGCTTAATTATTGTTCACCGAGGCGGGCTCCTGTAAGGCAGAATAACGTGTGAATGTACAACGGCATCAGCGGATCTAAACACATTCACATAGTAAATAAAGATGTATTAACCACATAGAGAGGGGCAGTTTGATCACACAGCGAAATGCTGCAACCTGAGACGTCTCAGTGAAATATCCCTGAATTTGGCAGTACATCCAACCATCGTCACAACTACAAAAGTTAGTTAGATGATGAGCTGCTGTCAGATCAAGACCCTGGTGAGGGGGTAGCTCACCTGGTAGGGGCGCACCATGCATAAAGGCTATGTCCTCATCGCAGCAGTCGGTTTTCGATTGTTATCTCTTGCCCCTTGCCCCATGTCTTCCTTTTTCTGTCTTCCTTTCAAACGAAAGCTGTCTTGTCTAAAAAAAGGCGGAAAAAAACAGAAAATGTCCGATTGTAAAAGACCAATTGTTGCATCAGCTGTTCAGGTTGCCATTCTCAGATGATACTGAAAGTCACTGGATTCGGAGGTCCTGAGCTTGTGTAATTATAGGTGGTCTGCCTTTGTGAGGCCGGTTGGATTTACCGCCAAATTAAAGGCAAAGACATTGGCTTACAGTAGGTGAATGAACATGCAAAAAGTTCTGCGTTTACGTTTTTGTCCATTGGAGTTCCAGTAACTTGTACCCAAAGTTGATGTAAAAACGCTGATAACGGATACACAATAAGTTCTGTTTCATCAAATTCCCGCAGAGGTAAAAGGCTATTAGACCGCCTTGAAACACTCATTTAGCTCCACAGGTTAGCTCTCCACTCTAAGAGCCAGTCTGTCAGTTTAAGTGTTAGAAAATGTCTTTAGCTTCAAATGTGGTCTGACAGGATTTCTTTGAGCTCCTACTCAGCTGCATTACTGTGAAAAACACCCACAGCAGCAGAACGTGTAAGTCAAGCAAGAAGGCCAACATTCACATTGACTCTTAAGGTCTTGCAGTGAGGTTATTTAAACCAGGATGAATATTATGTTTTCATGAGATCCAGATTATATGTTTGTAAGATCTCGGGACATTTTTAGCGTTTTAGGACATTTCAAGGATTTAAAGACGTTTCTAAATGGAGGAGGTTGCTACTATTTCAGCACGTTTCCAAGATTTTAGGATGTTTCTAAGATTTCAGGATGGTTCTAAGATTTTCGTACATTTCTAGGGTTTTACACATTTCTAGGGTTTTAGGACATCTCTAGGGTTTTAGGACATTTCTAGGATTTCAGGACAGTTTTAAACACGGGATTTTAGGACGTTTCTTTATTTCCTCACATTTATTGGGTTTTAGGATGTTTTGTAGGATTTCTAGCATTTCAGGACATTTCTAGGGTCTTAAAAATTTAGGCATATTTTACGGATGGGTATCCTGATTCTGGATTTTTCAAGGTCCAATTTTGTCCGTCAAGATAGGGTCTGTCAAAGATGCAAGATTTTTAAGATCTTTGTTGGATTTCAGGACATTTCAAGTGTTTTAGGACATATCTAGGATTTTAGGACAATTCTAGGGTTTTAGGATGTTTTTAGGATTGTAGGACATTTCTATGATTTTAGGACATTTCTTGGATTTTCGGATGTTTCTTGTATTTTAGGGCGTTTTAATCATTTTTAAGATATTTGTTGGATTTCAGGATATTTCAAGGGTTTTGGGACATCTAGGATTTTAGGATGTTTCTAGGATTTTTAGGACAGTTTTAAGATTTTAAAATGTTTCAAGGATTTTAGGACATTCCTTTATTTCCTGACATTTATTAGGTTTTAGGACGTTTTTAGGATTGTACGACATTTCTAGGATTTTAGGGCGTTTCAGTGATTTTAGGACATTTATTGGGTTTTTGGCTATTTCTAGAATTTCAGGATGTTTCTAGGAATTCAGGGTGCTTCAAGGTTTTTTAAGATGTTTGTTGGATATCAGGACATTTCAAGGGTTTTAGGAAAATTCTAGGGTTTTAGGGCGTTAAAAGGATTTTAGGGCATTTCTAGGGTTTTTGGACTTTCATTGGTTTTTAGGACGTTTTCAAGGATTTCAGGAAGCTTCTAAGAGTTGAGCATGTTTCTAGGATTTTAGGACATTAGGCAGGACCTCTGGTGCGGCAGAGCATCATTTTTTTAAGCTTTATTTTGATGCTGTTTTATGCACTCATGCACCTTTTGTATACTAAAACTTTATTTTTATTGTGAATTAGAAAATGGTCAGGGGGCCACCCGGCATGCTATCGGGGGCCAGATTTGGCCACTGGGCCTTAAATGGAGTATCATTGCTCTATGGCCTCAGATACAATGTTAAGAATAAAGGAAAAGCCTTTAGCAGCTGTCAGAAAACTCCCATTCACTGTGCCCACAACCAGTAACTGCAGAAATGCTTTTATCAAAACCTTATTGTGTGTGTGTGTGTGTGTGGGTGGCACATTGCTCAGTGCTAATTTATGTACACGGTTAACCTCATTTACATCGACAGAATGTATATTTGTGAGGGCAGAATCACTAATAACTTTGTATCAAGAGTATTTATCTCCAAATGAAACAGAGCGAGCGCTATCAAAAATACACAGGCTCAATAATACTAACTGATACCCCGAGCTGACGTGAATTGGACAGACTTGACTTGATCTCCAAGCAAAGCGATTTGATCTTTTCTTGCTCTCATCTCCATCGGCAAACACAGCAGGACAGAGTTGTCAGGGCTACTGAAAAATAAAGAGGCGTCCTGACAGCTGAGGGATCCAGACTGACAGAGCCCGAGGCCAGACAGCAATTCTCATTATCCATCTGCCTCAATTTGCCGAAAAAAATACCCCAACATTTTTCTAACACTTCCTTCTTTTTGCAAGCAGATAAGGAATACAAGATGAAATCTAATGGAGGCAAATTACCACTTTCTCCAACTCGTGCGCAGTGAAATCACTCCTGTTTCTAATATAGGTTCCGAATGTAATATGCAGCTTTTTTTAGCATTATGATAGATGTCATTTCCTGCATTACCTGAGTCTGATACCAGCTCATTATACTCTCCGTGACAACCGGAGGTTTCAACACATTCTCAAGTCGTCGCATATTGCCACACTGCAGTGGACTTCCGCGGCTACATATTACGTTCTAGGTACTGTGATGTCAACACAAGCGTACGGCAGGCGTTTATGTTTTGGCAAGGTGTAGAAAAAAAATCACTTTCAGACAGGAAGTGAACACTGGACCCCTCTATGGAAGCTAACAAATTAACGCTAATCTTTTCTTTAGACGATGAATATTTTCATGTTTTACCTCCCAAATGCCAGCTTTATTGGAAATCCAGATAGAATATTAATTTAACAGTCTTTATTTTGCTGTTTTTAGCGATAGAAACCCTGTGGCAGGTGCAGTTTGTTCACATATCTTTTGGGAGGTTCGATCCAAATATTTATGGCTTGATAAAAATGGAAATTTGATGATACTCCACATTTTGTGGGTTTCTCTTGTGTATTTATCAGTCCGAAAAGCTCAAAGTAAGTAACGCAGTCACCGTCGGGGTGGCGGTGAAGGGGCGGGTTAAGCACCGCGTGTATTTCGACTCACTGCTGCACTGACAAACGATTCCTCTGCACTCAACTCAAAAACAGAAGGAAAAGCAAACCGACACAACATCAAGTGCCACTTCTCTTTGCTAAATGTGGAGCTGAAACAGTAAAAGTCAGCAAGGCCCATCACATAGTGACACCTCGATATTTCCACCTACACGTCACTCCGGAAGATTAATTCACCAGTGTATTAATAACTGCCTAATCCAAGTCGATCTTTTAGGAACCTTTGCATAATTTGGAAACCGAGTTTTGTTTCAGCCTCGTCCAATTAAACCTGCAGTTTTCCGATCCTGTCTTGTGTATCTCACATTGAGACGATTCGTTGCTGTGTTGCTGAAATAACTGTCAGTTATTTCACTTTAATTTCGGCAGTCAGAGTGAAAACTCGTGAAAATCTACAAAATCTACTGTATCTGTCCTGTAGTGATGGAAGAAGTATTCAGATCCTTGCATCCAAAATCGAAGTGCTTATTCTGCAGTAAAATGCCCCCCCCCCCCCCGAGACTGTTATTCAATATTGCATTAACCCTTTGAAACCGGATCGGCATCACTTTTTTTTTTTTTCCCTGTGCTGCATTCGGACATCATTAAACTTTGAACCCTGAGCAAAATTAGGTTGATTTCTTCTATAACAAGGACATTTTTTTAAATGGAAAATATATTTGTAAATCTAAATATATAAATAAATAAAGTTTTTATTAATATTATTATTATCATCATCATCATCATCATCATCATCATCATATATTATTAATAATGATAATAATAATAACAATAATAATTATAATAATAATTGCTGCAGCAGAGAAATAAATAACTGAATAACTAATAAAACATACATAAATAAATAAATAAATAATTGCATAATAATAATAATAATAATAATAAGAATAATAATAATAATAATAATAGCACATTTTCCTAAATGTTGAAAATACTAAAAAATTCAAACCAAAAACAAAAAATAAAATCGGAAAGAGAGAGAAAGAGAAAAAAAAAATGAAAATCAAATAAATAAGAATATAAAAAGTATAAATAAAAACAAATAAAAGAAAAATATAATAATTAAAATACGAAGAGTTAGTGCGTGTTCGTGCAGTAGGCAGACAGTTGCATGTGTAGGGCCTTTAATAGCAAAAGCCTGATTGCCCTGTGGGAGCAACCTGCAGGCTTTTTTGCACAAATTCTATCTGTGGAAAAAACGATAAGAAAAAGATATGCGACCTGTGCTCTGCATCTTGGCTCATTTTGTCAAGCCACTGCTGCTTTGTAGCTTCACACAATGAGAGCTTTCAATGTCATTTTAAAGGCGATTTGAGTCGGCCTATTTCTGCCGAGCACCACTCGACGGCTCTGTCGCAAAGTGGCCCTTGTTTCAGTAACACAGTGATTGTCTGGCCATCTGTCGTTGCCACGGAGCCAGCCTCACCCCTGATGTTTAATGAATAAGCGCGCTTCTGGAGCAGGGAGCGAGCCGCACCGACTGCATCTCCCCTCTCCTCAGCAGTCAAACAGCCGGGGACGGCTCCAGGGCCAGACGTGCTCTTCAGAGCGTACCCGCTATCCGACCACCTCTCGAGACGAGCGCCTCAGATAAGCGGCGAGTGTTTGATGGGGAAAAACTGTCTCCCTTCCTTTATCAATCTCAAACAGTAAGCTTTTTCCCCCGTTTTTTTTTTTTTTTGCACCATTATTCTGCGCTCTAACTGATAAGGTGTGGAGAGCCCAGGGTGGCGTGAAAGACATATTGTGGAGGCCCACGGCGTGCAGAGATAAAATGAGACTGAAGCACAAAGGTCAAAGGCAGCCCAGAACACGGTAAGGGAGTCTGTCTCCTGCGAGCAGCACGAGCAGGAACATTCGAGCATCGTGTTTAATTGCACACCTTTATCAGGGAAACGTCCTGTGATCTGTGGAAACGTGGAAGTTGTCAGTAGCTTAATATGATTAAAGTTTAACGGAACGGTGGGCATCAAGAAAATGTTAAAAGCAAAATATATAAAAAATAATAATAAAAAATTTTTTATACATTATTATTAATAATTATGTATATGTATTATAACATTTTTATTTATTTATTTTATTTATTTATTTATTTATTTATTTATTTATTTATTTATTATATTTATTATTATTATTTATTATTTATTATTATTATTATTATTATTATTATTAATTAATATTATTATTTTGATGCTGCTGCAATTCCATTTTAGGGTATTTTATTCAACCATCTTGCAAGAAAACAACATGGAAATTGACTTTTAATATAAATTATTATTATTATATTTCATCATTTTTATTACTATTTTAATTTATTTTTTTAAACTATCTTAAAAAAAAATTAATACATTTACCTTGCCCCTTGTAATTAAACTGAACCCCTTTAAAGCACTTGCCAACACACTTCAGTATTTCCCAAAACACTTCAGCGCTCTGGAAAAAAATCCCAAAACACTACATTTGCCCAAAACACTTCATTTCCCAGAACACTTCAACATTCCTCCCTACTCTTCCCAAAAAGACGATGACATTTACCAAAACATTACAACATTTGCCGAAACACTACATTTATAGAAACACTGCAACATTTACCAAAAACACTACAACATTTAACAAAACACTACATGTACCAAAACACCGCATTTACCAAAACATTACATTTAACGAAACACTACAACATTTACCGAAACACTACATTTACCAAAACACTACATTTGCCCAAACACTTCATTTTTCAAACACTACAACATTTAACAAACACTACAATATTTACCAAAACACCACAACATTTACCAAAACACTACATTTACCGAAACACTACAACATTTACCGAAATGCTACATTTACCAAAAACTACAAAACACTACAACATTTAACAAAACACTACAACATTCAACAAAATTCAACAAAACGCTACGTTTGCCCAAACACTTCATTTTCCAAACACTTCAACATTTAACAAACACTACAATATTTACCAAAACACTACATTTACCGAAACACTATAACATTTACCGAAACACTACAACATTTAACAAAACACTACATTTACCGAAACACTACATTTACCAAAACACTGCATTTACCGAAACACTTTAACATTTACCGAAACACGATAACATTTACCGAAACACTACATTTTACAAAACACTACATTTACCGAAACACTACATTTACCAAAAACACTGCATTTACTGAAACACTTTAACATTTACCGAAAAACACTATAACATTTACTGAAACACTACAACATTTTACAAAACACTATAACATTTACTGAAACACTACAACATTTTACAAAACACTATTTTACAAAACACTACATTTACCAAAACACTACATTTACCAAAACACTAAATTTGCCCAAACACTTCATTTTCCTAACACTTCAATATTTACCGAAATGCTACAACATTTACCAAAACACCTCAACATTTCTCAACATTCCCCACCAAATATTATAGTTTTTTTCTGAGATATTGTTGTGTTTTGACCCTCAGGGCCACTGTAGAATGAAGCTGTGCACTCTGAAGAAATCTATGTTGGCTCAGCCAGGACCTTTGGGACTTAGCAAAGAAAAAAACAACATGGAATCACCACCAAACCAAGAGTAGCTGTTAAAGGTGGCAACACGCGACAGAAAAACCGTTAAAGCCGAGCTTACAGTGTAACAGTTTATCGGTCACCTGGGAAACATCAGGGGACGGTGCAGTAGCACGGGGTCCAGTCTGCGTGTGAGCTGGATGCTGTGACTGATGTGGATGTTGACAGCAGGAAAAAGAGGAGCGCAGTGATGGCGGCAGCGCTAAACAAGCTTTACTCGTTTACCGCGTGCACCCAGGAGAGCAGAGGGGGGCCGCCTGGCTGCCTGACCTGAATCTGCCGTCTGACGCCCGCAGCTACACTGTAGGGGAAACACAAGGTGTCAAAAGTGTGTCTTTTTTTTTTTTTTTAACTTTTAAGAGCTGTTTTTAAAACTCAGCTCGCTGCTGCTTTGTGGCGTCTGGAGACGTGGAGCAGTCGCGTTTGTCTGGTCAGAAATCCATAAGCTTCAGTTTGAAGATCTGCTTCACTTCGAATCATCTCTTGTGATACAGACATGGCTGTTGCGTTATGTAACGAAGTACATTTACTGTGCTGTACTTGTATTTTACTTGATTCATTTTATTTTCATGCTACTTTATACTTTTACACCACAATATTTCAGATAGAAATATTGTACTTCCTGCTCCACTTCATTTATTTGACAGCTTTAGTATAAGATTTTTGCATGAAAAAAACATAAACAAGGGTTTATAAAATATGATGTTTGCTATAAATTAAAAATCTTTTAAAAAGTAAATACAAGCACAATTGCATTGATTGGTTGATTGATCAATCAGTCGATTCATGGAAAATTAGTTATCAGCTATTTTGATGGACAAAAAAGTCTTTTTTTGGTATTAATTTCCATTTTATATTTTCAGTTATAATTTTGAGTTTTTTAAAGTTTGTTCTTCTTTTTAGGACATATTTTTTAGTTTTTTATTTTGATTTATTTTGATTTGATTCAGATTTTTATTGTTTGGATTTTTTTTAATGTTTATTTCTTTTGAGTTTTTTTTTTTTTTGTTTTTTTGGCTGCTGATGATAATAATAATAATAATAATAATAATAATAATAATAATAAATTTAACACAGATAGAGATGATCTGCAAAATGCCAAATATCTTCTCTGATAATCAGCCAGGCCCATAATCTGTCTATCCCTAGTCTTAAATTCTACAGTGCTGGAAAAGTACTAATACCCCATTCTAAAAACACTATGATATAAGTAAAAATCCATTTCACTACACATTACACCTCACATATAATCAGCATATTGTACGACTAATTGCAAGAAATGACATTTAATGCTCTTAATTTGAAAGTGCAGCTAGTAAGAAAAACCCAAACAGCTGCACATTTATCATGTTGTGCCGCTCCAGCAGCAGCAGAAAAGTGGGTAAAACACATCCGAGCCGCAGCTCGCTATCTTAATCATCTGCACCCGACTCTGGCAGCTTCCTGTATCGAGCCACGCCGCAGCGGATTAACTCGCAAAGAACGCTCGGATATCTTTATCACCGCGGGAAGCTGAGGCCTCCTGCACCTCTTGCGTGTCTTTTTCTTGTAAAAAGGAAGCAAGAAAATGTGTGTGGACAAAATATTTGCATCATTAGCAGGACTTGTCCACAGGTGCCCAAAAGCCAAAAGTACAAATCAGCCGGAGGGTGCTTTCATCTGTGGCCTTATGTAACCCGAGATACATCAGGGCAGGATACAGGGGCAACTTGACTTGTAGTGTTTCTGCTTTTAAAGAGAGAAATCGCTCCTTAAATAAGAGAAAAACACATCATGAGGGCCTGTTGGTTCAAGAAGCATGCAGTATACTGCAGCCACTCTGGTTCAGGTCCAGCTGGGAACCTTTGGAGCATTTCTTTCTCTCTTTCTCCTTGACATCTCTCTGCTGTCCAAAATAAACCCTCTGAAACTGGGCAAATTGGCTTGATTTCTTTGGAAAAAATAGGAAAAAGGCTACGAGCAAAGACAGAGGAAATGACTCAGAACTTAGCAAGAAAAACAGTAAAAATAAAGAAAAATATGAAAAACTGAAATAAACTGCTAAATGTTTATTTTGAATATTATTAAAATGTGCATTTTATTTTAAAAAAGAAAATAAAATATAAAACAAGAGTACAAGAGAATTACGTTAAAATTTGCAAAATAAATAAATAAAATAAAATGTAATAAAATAGAACAGAATAAAAAAATAAAATAAAATGATTTATAACTAAATATAATAACATTTTCCATTTGTCTACATTTAAATAAATAAAAATCCTAATAAAAAAACACAACATTTAAAAATAGCACAATATTTGTAAAATAAATAAATAAATGAATCAAACTGAATTAAATAATAATAAAAAATATTCTCTTGCATTGCAAGTCTTGCATTGACAATGGTACTTACTCGGGAGAATATACTAACTAAAAGGAGAAGCACTCAATGCAGAAAATTCCTGAAAACACAAAACAAAAATGCAAAAAAAAATTTTTTTAAATTGCAAAAAAAACCCAACTTATTTGTAAAATATAGAAAAAAACAAACAAACTTCAAATTATAAAATTGGAGAAAAAAACTGCTAAATTATTTAAAAATAATAATTAAAACAAAATGAAAATCCAAATTAAAAAAAAAAAAGAAGCTAAGAACACCCCAAACATCAAAACAAACAAAAAAAAAGGAAAGACACCCAAAATTACACAGAAAAATACAAAACAAAAAACACTTAGACATTTTATATCGGTCGACCCCTAATCTTTGTACGGTAGCTTTATCTGAGCTTTCTTGGCTGAAAACCTCTGGAAAACAGCTTTATGAGAGCAAAACAATACATTTGATATTGGAAAAAAGCTGTGAGAGAAAGTGCAGGGATCACGGTGAGCTCGCCGCAGACACATTGCAGCTTTAAGAACTTATTACCAAGTCTGCCCCCCATTTAAGACTGCCAGCTCAATCTTGCAGAGGGAGACTGATGCAACGCTAATAATGATGTTGTCAATGAGGGAGGATGAAAGGAGCGTGAAATCCATCGAGGAGTCGGCTGCGTGGCGTGCGGGGGTCCCTGTCAGCCTTCACGGGCCTCGGTATGTGTCTGCACTACGGGGATGTCTCCGTCCTCCGTACGCACTCACGCCAGCTGTCTATCACAGAAGAAGAATTGGCGAGCGCGTAATGACAACTTACAGAATGGCTTCCTGACTAAACATAGCAAAGCCCCTCTGGCTATGGCTGAACTGCGCCTGCTGTGCCTTACACCTCCTTAGCAAACATGAGGCTTGTCTCCTCTCTGTGTCTCGCCATGGGGGGAGGGGACGTCCCCCTCTCCGCCATGTGGGGGCGCTGTGGAACTTTGCCTGCTGCAGGTGTGACACACTCTTGTTGATTCTGCTCTGCACTGGAGGTTTAAATTAAACATTAAACACTGAGGAAAATGAGAAGAGAGGAGCGGCAGGATGACAGGAATGGAGGGAGGGAGGGAGGGAGAAAGGGGAAGAGATTCTATTCATGAAATGTCTACTTTCTTTCTTTGCAAAAATCTGACATAACACAGTGGGTGGATGATTCATTGCTCATGAGGGACGATCTATTTCGGCAAAAGGATGGATATTTTGGCGCCGTGAGACCTTTTACCAACAGCCCCTGTTGTGTTGTAAATACGTGAGGTCCCAAAGGATTGATGGGAAATTCTGCTAGGGTTATTAATTTAGCAAAAACATGAAATTAATTGGTCAATAACCAATCAGTGAGGTATTTTCACAAGAGTAAAAGGTCCCTGGGAGAGAGGTTTAGGGTTAAGGTTCGGTGGATGATTGATTGATCTGTTTCGACAAAGGATGAACCTTCGGTTATTAATTTACCAAAAACATGGAAATTCATTTATATTAGCCAATTAATGCCGCATGTTCACAAGTGTAAGATGTCTCTGGAGGAGTAGTTTGGAATTAGGGTTAAGGTGGACGATTCATCGATCATGAGGGACGATCTATTTCGGCAAAAAGATGGATATTTTGGCGCCGTGAGACCTTTTACCAACAGCCCCTGTTGTGTGGCAAATATGTGAGATCCTGAATGTCTGAAGGCAAATTCTGATTAGGTTATTAGTTTACCAATAAACACGAAATTCTCTTGCCATTTTTCAGTTAATTAAGCATATTCACAAGAGCAAAAGGCCTCTTGAGGAGTGGTTGGAGTTTGGTAGGTTGCGGATTTCATAAAATTGGTATTTTGTGTTCGTGTTTATGTTGTGGTTTTGTCAATGGTTGAAATTTTAAGGGTTAGTGTTAGGGTGCCTTTTCGGCAAAGCATGAATATTTTGGTGAGACCTTCTACTAACAGCCCCTTTTGTATACACAGTGGAATGGTAAAAATGTTCTACGGGAACGTTTTAAGAACATTCTATGATCTGTCACGTCGCCTTACCGCCAAAACATTCTCCGAATGTTGCCGTTACAACGTTCATATTAGTCAGCTTTTAACCATATAGGAAAGATAAACAGTCTTAAAAGGTTCTTTGAACATTAGATTAAAATGTTTTCTTGTACACGTTATTGCAACTTGTAGGTAACGTTAGCCAATGATGACCGTTTTCTTTGGGCCAAACCGAAAGGTACCGTAGCCCTGGTTCCCTCGTCAAAAAGTCCATGGGATTTTTCCACTGGATTTTGGATCATTGCGGAAAATAAGCTTTGTGGTAAACAAACCTTCATGATACTTATTTATTTCAACACTTTCAGGTTTTTTGAAGCCTAAATGTAATCACCAGGAGTTAAAAAAAAAGCTAATGCTAGGCTAAACCGAACTACACTATGGTTGCTTTGCCACCGCCACGAGGCTGTAAAGCCTTGTTGGGTGTGACGACGTGTAACTTTAGTCTTGTTTAGCCATGTGTTAGCAACTGTCTCTTTAAGACATAAAGAGCTAGTGTTCACCACAGGCCTTAGGTAAGGCTTTTTAACCGAAAACACGTTCAAAAAACCCATTGACTATGAGATTAGGGGATCAAAAGTGCTGATGTGCTGACAGATTTCCGGGTTTCAGGACTCATTAATGGGGTTTTCTATTTTTTTTACGTAAAAGGGATAATAAATGAGCCCTTACTTTTTTCGCTGGTGGTTGTAAGCTAAGATGTATTGGTTCATTACTGCCCCTAGAGGCCAGATGGCAGAAAACACCGACTTTACATGCTTATTAGCATCTTTTATTGACCCTCCCTCCCTGCTGCCTGCTAATGCCCACGTCTTTTAAACTGCATGCATACATTTGTATTTTCAGCAGCCGAGTAATTGTCTCTGTAGAGAGCGGACTATATGTATTCATATATAAATATTCATCCATAGCTTCTGTCGGATAATTCAGTCATTCCTCTGTGTGTGTGTGACAGGTGGTTAATTTTTCCACCGGACTCAAATGGGTTCTGATGCGAAAGAAAAATAAGCCAAAGGATTTATAGTTATCCCGAGATGCCGCGGCAAGGGGGGGAAAAAAAAAAGAAAAAGAAAAAAAAGTGCATTAACTGCACAAACAAAACAAGTTTGAGTGTATTTGTGCGGTGATAAAACAGCCGCTGAGTGACAATAACGAAAATACAGTTGATAAAATGTGATTGTGGGAAAACAAGATAGAGAAAAGGTGGCAATCGATCATCCGAGCGAGTGAAATTAAAAAAAAAAAAAAAAGCAAAACAACGGGAGCCTGATAGAAACATCTTCGGGCGAAACTAAGAAAATCAGGATGACAGGCTGGGGACACACACGCAGCGGCTGCAGAATCCAAATGACCGTGCACATGATATGATGAGAGCTGAGGCATAATAAGATTCCTATATGATCATAAGAGGAGAAAAATACACTGGATCAAATTAGCTCCGGCGCAGCGAGGAAATCAGCGAGTGTGGTAACGGTTGGAGTGTGTGCGGCTCACAGAGTGTGTGTTTTTGTGAGACAGAGAGTCCTGAATTACCGAAATCATAATGCCCTCTATTACCAAGTCCCAGAAAAATGACCATCATAATTGAAAGACCCGGCCACACCTGAATAAATGTAGATTTACTGGAAAACACTCATATGTGTAATAACAAAAAAGCACCTTTTTATACCAATGTAAGATAATATAAAGTATATTTTAACAGCATGTTGCCAGGCAGCGTCATCGTATAGATTTTGAGCGATTAGTGTTTATTTATCTTCTCATCATGTGACATAAAGAGAAAACAGACAATCTTATTCTGAGAAATGGAATTTGATAATCAAAGAAAGTAGTACATCATTAAAAGAAGCAACAATCTGGGCTACCAAGGTCATGGAAAACCTGGAAAAAACATGGAATTTCACAATCGTATTCTCCAGGCCTGGAAAAAGTCATGGTAGCTTGTCAAGTGACTGAAAGTTTTGAAAAAATAATGGAAATGTTGTGTGTAATTAATAAGTTACAATGCGAATTTCCCCATTGTTGGACTGCTAAAATGCTTGTCTTGTCTTGTCTTGTCTTGTCTTGTCTTGTCTTGATGTCATCCTGATATCATGACGTAATGTCATCATGTGACAGTATTTTGGTAACATGCCTGTCTAAAACTTTTGGCAATTTTTATTAAAAAAAAATAATAAAAAAAGTTTGCAGTTTTCTTTTTGAATTTATGTCATAACTCTTGTTAGGGATAGATAAAGCAGTCTTGCGCATCATAACGCCGCAAATGGTTCTGCCAGGCCGCGTCCTCAGCTGACGCCGAGCGGCGGCGTATCATATAGCCGCAAAAGGTGGCTTTTGGTGGCATTTTAAGGCCGAAATCACTGCAAAAGCGACTGTATTTGATGACTCCACCCTTATTTAGTCATTGTTTCCTACTATTTGCATATATTAGGTGAGATTTACAGAAATGTTTCTACCTTTCCGTGCTTTTCTCTTCAGAAAATGAAAACCTGTCAGTTTTCTCACCCATCCCGAGTTTTTGCACCTCAGGTATTGAGCGAACCTCCTGCCTGACTGACAGCTGATCTCTGAGCCGCGCGGTGCCGGGAACACCAAGGCAACGGGATTTTCGCACCACAGATGGAGACTGAGCGAAATAAAAAAAAAGAGTAACAGTGATCTCAAGGACTAGCGCTTTAATGTTGTGCATGTGTGATGTCTGCTAAAACACTCGGATCATCACTGAAGCGTCTCGAGGTAATATAAGCTCCCGCCTCATCAGTATTTTATCTGTAGCGCGGTCGGGGCGAGCTGCCGCTGTCATGTCTCCCTCCTCACGGAAACATGCTTCTGTGCTGCATTAATGAGCTTTTCTGACACAATCCTAACAGGAAACGTTCAAAAGTGATAAAACGATGAAGATGTACATTATCCCGTTGCCTTTATGAATGCATATCTGTATTCTGCAGCTACTGCGGAGACACAGTAGCTATGTTTCGCCGCGAGGCATGCAGTCAGGTATTAAACACTGTGCTGAATTTTCAAACAAGACTATTTTTAAACTCTCCTGCCAATTTGCAGTCTCTCTGGGTGATTACCACCAGAATAACTATGCTAATTGTTTAATAAGCGCACTTTGCTCTGCATCAAAGGAGAGATTTTTGCATATTATTTCCCGCAAGTTCAAAGCTGTCGTTATGCTGAACAAATGGCCCTGACAGCGGAGGCTGCTTTTTAAATGCACCAAAGAGAACGGGGGTTAGAAGACGGCCATGTAATTGCGTAATTAAAACAAGGTTATCAAAGTCGAAAGCATAGCACTTTTGTCATATATTTGCTATTAAAAAAAAAGCTATAGGCTCCTTTAGTGCTCTGTGCTCCAGGCCTTACAGATCTTAATTGGGCACCGGTGTCAAGTACTTAGGCGGTATCTAATGTGATTTAATTTATTCACTTTCTTCTAGACACACACACACACACACACACACACACAAAAAAGCCTTGCCACACAATGCGAGAATTTTTTTGCGCGTGTCTTTGAGTCCTCCAATTGTCCCCGGCAGATTTCTTAATTCAGAGAGAAAATTCAAGGTTGATTGAGTTGGGTCTCTAATCTCTTTCAGCTTTCAGTGCGAGTGGGCTTCTTAAAGTTCACAGAAAAAAAAAGAAAAGAAAAGAAAACAGTCTTTCCATACTGCTGCCTACCTGCCATGTGGCGTCTCTGGGGGGGGGGCCGCGAGGAAGGAGGATTTTTGGCGTGACAGACACGGCGTCGGCTTCAACTAAGGAAGCAGAAACCCCCTCGGAGGTCTGAGTTGACTGGCAGTTAGTCGACAAGGTCATGATAGCAAAACTGGCTGCATGGCTCAGAGCCACTGCATTAATCCTCTCACTCCGCCTGCCTGCGCTCACTTTTGACATTTCAGCCACTCGATTACATCACATCTGGCCCTCGAAACGGGAAAGAGAGCATGCACGTCGTTGTATTCGTCATCAGTGGAAACATTTTAGGATTAACCCTGAATGCAGCAAAGTCTATTAATTCATAAAATCCTTGAGAACAATACCCTGCTTAAAATCCATAAAAATCACAACAAAACTGCCAAACACATAACAGCCACTTCACGAAATCCGCAATATACCAAACAAGTCCTCAAGAGAAGTCTCCTGTGAATATGCGTAACTGATTGGTTAATGATTGGTTAATTCAGCCCATTCCAAAGTCATCAAATACCGCTTTTGCAGTGATTTTGCCATAAGATCCAGACTCCGAAAGCCATCGCATGATATACTGCCGGACTGGGGTGTTGATCAAACAAACCCTTGACTTTCATGCTGGAGTCCAATGTTTGCTTCTCGTCTGAATGTGATTTTTTTTCCCCCTACACTTTACCATGTGCCTCTTTTGCCTAATTCTAACCATCCGTACCAGCAGGTGCTTTTGTTGACATCCCAGCATTGGTTGCCAGTTGCTTTTGTTGTCTAAACATAACAACGTGAGGCGTAATCCCACCATGTGCTTGTGTTTACTCAGGGTCTACCAGTATTGTTTTTTCAGGGCCGATTCTGATTATTTGTACTTAGTAAGATCAGTAATCATTATTTGGAACCAATTTGCAATGGCAATAAAAATCTCTCTGTCAGTATTTCGAATTTGGAATATAACAAACTCCAACATAAAACTTTGGTTAAATGCCTTTAGCAAAAGTTAAATCAAAACTAAAACATCAAATACAGCAAGTGCCCAGCACAATTTTTTCATAAAGTTAAGTAAAACTTTTAAGAAAAATAAATTACAATAGCCTCCTGAGGTTTTACAAAGTAAAAGTTCCTGTATTTATTTTATTGGCAATCATTGAAATAAAATACAGGTACTTATATTGCCAAATGCCAAATATCGTCCCCAATAATCAGCCAGGTCGACTCCTCGTGACATAATAGTGGAACATCAACAGCAGACATATCTAGACCGTAATATGTAGACGCTGAAGTCCACCGTAAAGCGGCAGTATGTGACCACTTGAGGAGAACATATTTGAATTTCATGATTTTTGGTGAATTTCTCATCAATCCTTTGAAAACTGACATATTTACAACACAACAGGGGCTGTTAGTAAAAGCTCTCACGGTGCCAAAATATTCATCTTTTGCCAAAATACACCGTCCCTCATGAGTATTGAATCACCCGCCCTAACCGTAACCCTTAAAACTTCAACCACTGACAAAACCACCACATAAAACACAAAAATGGCCACGTTATGAAATCCGCAACGCACCGAACCCCAACTCCAAAACGCTCCTCCAGAGGCCTCTCACTTTTGTGAATATGCTTAATTAATTGGTTAATGGTCTGAGAATCTCAGATTTTTTGGTAAACTGATAGCCTAACAGGATTTCCCGTCAGACTTCCGTGACTTCACATATTTACAATTCAACAGGGGATGTTAGTTAAAAGTCTCAAGGCACCAAAATATTCATCCTTTGCCAAAATAGATCAACCCTCACGAGCAATGAATTACCCACCGGAATCCCAACTCCCCTCACTGTTGCTCTGAGTCTGAGAAATGTAGGCAGGCAGCTGCTTATTAAGAAGTTAGCTGTAACAAATATATAATGTAATAACATGTTTCGGCTGTATGGCTTTCATTTTTGGAGACATAACTGTCCCAAAGTTACCAAAAGAGCAATTATTGCAGCTTTAACGGTCATCTCACCCACACAGATACTTTTTTATTCGCTTTTATGTGCCGAGGTTCTGAGATCTCTCTTCCTCCACTCCGGGTGAATGGAATTTGGTCTGAGCTGCTGCAGACACAAAAGGGTACATCAAAAAATGCCATTCCAAAAACTCAGCAGAATGACTGTTTCAAATAGACCGGATGGTCCGCAGATCTGGGACCTTGTTTCTTTGCTCTCACAGTTTTATATGTGCTACCTCGCTTAGAAGCGAGTGTGTGGGCACAACTATAGCCGTTGTGCTGAGGGAGATGAATACAGCTTCTAGCACACAAAGCATACGTGCTTCACTAAAAACTCAAGTGTCTTCACAATTCATTGCCTAATTTAAAGAGTCTGCAAAATGACAGGAGGCCAGGGGCATTAACAGAACTTTAGGACATTTCAGTGTAAAAAGTATGATATCGTGAGAAGCTCACCTCTTTTTTTGTGTTGTAAGACTCGAAGCAGATGGCCGAGGTTACCAAGGAAGGTGCCACCTGATACTCAGTTACAGTAAACATTTATATACATTCACACACCAACGGAGCAGCTTTCGGAAGCAATTTGGGATCTCGCCCAAGGATACTTTGACATGTGGACTGGGGGAGCTAGGGATCAAACCGCCGATGCCAAAAATCCCCATTTGAGGCGATATGATACATCGGTGGACAGTGTTCATTGAAAAGGCACAACGCATTAACAAGCGTAAATTGACACGCCGTCCCCAAACATTAACAACAGAAGCTGGAGGATACCTAGGGCGCCACGCGTTGATGTCAACAGCACACATCATTAGGCGATGTTTGACGAGTTGGAATGACAGTGTGTTTCTAAGCCACAAAACCACCCTTGTTGATTTGTTTTGGTGGTCACATATATCATCCCCAAAAGTGTTTTTCCGCTACCCCATTACTTTTTTTTTGGTTATGTTGGACCTATTTTGCAAAAAAAAGCTTCTCTGAGAGTCATAACAGCACCATACAAAACTTCACACTTTTACCACTTCATTTTTCTTTGTCCCCTTACTATTCAAAAGAGAACAGCTGCTCACTGCATTTTGGTAGAAAACATTATTTTTTGTCAGTGGGACCTGTTCACAATGAGAAGTGTAGATAATGTGAGGATGACACATTCGTGTTCTGCAGAATTAGATTACACAGAGGGAACGATGAATGCCTAGTTATTAGTTTTAGCGGCTAAACTGCTGTCTCAGAGGCCTCCCACCATGCACCAGCATATATCCCATGCATAACACTTCACACCTCACCTAGAGGAGTCATTTATTACCGCATGCTGCAGCAACACTTCAAAGGACGTTTCCGAAGTAACCTGTGAGGCATAAAATGCAAGTACGCAATTGTTTAATGTGATGGTTTTATGTTTGGAAACTGTGAGGAATCATATTGTCCTGTAATCAAAAGCAGCAGTTAGATTCATTGCGGTGTGAAGTATGGTCACTTTGGGTAAGTGTTTTAGTAATTGCTGCTTGTAAAAAGGACTAAACAGCTGTTTCCCTCTAACCATAAACCCTTGCATTTTCATGTCATGCCCATGGATGCTTATTGTTCTGAAGGCTTCACTAACAAGAGAGTGGACTCAGGCAAGAATTAAATCTGATTTCCATCAAAGGTCGAGAACAGTGAAGCAGAGCAATGTTTCAATCTGTGAGGGAAAGAGGATAAGAAGCAGATTTAACACTATGAACATAACATTGATTGATGGCAGTGTTACAGTATGGGACATGATTTCTGCTTGGCTGGTTGTCTCTGTGGATTGGGGATATCTGTACATGTTTCTTCATACTCTCTTCTGTTCTTTTAATCCTCTGTCTTATTGATCTTCCAAGCAGGAAGCTTGCAGTTTTAGCAAAATCCAGAATCCAGTTTTAGCAAATGCATTCCAGTAGAAATGTGCAAGGAGATATGCCTTTCAATTGGAATTGTAAACTTATAGTTAGGGCTGGCTCAGGCTTGCCTCGAACCATGGCCCTACTTGATACCTACTACCGCTATTACTATTAGTTGCACTTCTACTATTATTATGCACATATCATTAAGGAAGAATGCTCAGGGAAACACACAATTGGAATTGTAAGGTATTAGTTAGGGCTGGCTCAGGCTTGCCTTGAACCAGCCCCTAGTTAGGTTGACATAGGCCTAACAGTGTTTCCCGCAGATTGCCAGTGTGTCTATGGGTTCACTCTAATATCCAAAGTTTTTGCAGGTCCGTGAATGCAGCGCAGCAGTTGGAGTTGTTTTATCTCCTTCGCATCTAAATGACACTTGTGAGGTGGTTAATTGCAGATTTTTGTACGTAAAAGAAAGTTTGAGGCTCAGCAGAATGAACGGTTTAGTTTTACTTTTAATGCCTCTGACAGTCTGCTGCACGTCTCTGCCTCTACTGTGCTACAAATAACCCAATGGTGTTTTAGTACGGCTCTTAATTAACAGTCCAGCTGCACTGAGACTATGGCGGGACAAATTAGACTATGGCAACCGGCCATAGTTTTTGTTATTAAGGGGAAACACTACATAGTCTGTGAGGGAATCTCCTAAACTTATCTCTCCCTCTCTCTTTCTGCATTTGCAAATTTCCAAGTCCCACTAATGCATGTTGCTAAGTTGGCTTCTCTACTGGAGATTTTCTGCTTTCTGGTCTTGTGGATTCCCATAGATTGGGGAGGCACCTGCTGGCATGGTCCTGTGTGATGCCTATTACTACTGCTATTACTATTAGTTATACTTCTACTATTATTATGCACATTTGATTAAGGGAGAAATGTTCGGGGAGACGTGGCCTTTTATTGGAATTGTGAGGTAATTGAGGGCTGGCTTGGGCTTGCCTTGAACCAGCCCCTAGTCGGGCTGCGATAGGCCCAGTCTACAGGAGATTTTGTGCTTTCTCGCCTTGCAGGTTCCATTGGGCGCCCATGACTACTGCTACTATTATTAGTCCTACTTCTACTACTTTTACACATATATGTTAATCACTATATATTATCTCATTTAATATCCACGTATATACCATCATGACGGCACATCTGTTCATCCTCAAAGAGGGATCCCTCCTCAGTGTCTTTTCTTGAGGTTTCTATCATTTTTTTCATATATGGGGGAAGTTTTTCTTTATCCGCTGTGAAGGTCCAAGGACGTAGGGACGTCATGTGCTGTAAAGCGCTCTGAAGTATATTGTGATTTGAGATATTGAGCTTTTTAAATAAAATTGAATTGATAATGGGAGTGAATTGATTGTAAACATAACCTCATGTCATGGAATGTTTTTGACGATTGATTTTCGGCCAGCACCAGATGTACAACTACTCCATCAAACAGTTGCAGTTACATTTTAGTATATTTTTGCGTATGTGTAGAAGTACACACTTTTTTTTTTTTTTCTTAACCACTCCCAGCCTCCAGGAGAAAGGAGCTGTATTACATGATGACACAACACTTGAAGGAGTGTTTGTCTCCTTTATTACATTGTAAAAATGATCCGGTCAATTTTTACATTTTTTTTCCCCTATAAACTGCAAAGTAGCTTGTTCGTGTTTTGTTGTTGTTTCTCGTCTGAGTGTGTCTTTTGTATCCAAGGCCACGCAGCGACAGCAACATTGACAAACACAAGAAATGAAAAATGATGGAAAATATTGAATCTCTTGGTTGTGCATTCAAGCGTTTTCTCTAACTTCCTATGTAGCGGGTTGTAAACAATGCAGCAGTGGAGTCATGTTGCGTGCCTCTGAGTTGAGGCTTTCACACTGACAGAGAGACACATCAGTTATTGATTGCAGCCATTACCAAACCTCAAATGGGTTATTTCTGAAATCAACATGGGATAAACAGGCTCCAGAAGGGCCTTGAAGAGCGGCTGCCTTTGTTTTCCGAGGCTTCGGCTCTGCAGATGGAGCCCCAGGGCACAGCCAACACCTGTCTGCTGATGGATTAGCACCTTTAAACAACAGTCTGCTTTAAATAACCAGATTGCGATGCCGCTCAGGTGTTTCCAAACTGCTCTTTCATGAGACCCATGTGTCATTTCAATGTCAAAGTTACTTCAGGTAACTTCTTTTTCTTTTGAGGCCTGAATTTTAACCGTAGTACAAAAAACGTGAAGTCATGGTCCACTCCCACTCTTCATTTGGGAGGTCATTTTATGATAATAAGTGGTCCTATTCTGGGGGGAGGTGACGGTAATCACTGTCTTTGTTTGAAGGTTTTGATGAAAACTAAACCATCTCCATGGCAACTGAGCAAACACTGATGAAGACTGAAAATCAGTAGAAAGATGTAAAAAACCTACTAAGTGCAGATTTTTTTCCCCACAATTACTAATTTCAGGTTCAAAAAGCAATCCATTTTTAAATAGAGAAAAGTCAGCCAACTTATCAAATACAGCGGCTTTTACGGTAATCTCAGCATCGAATAGCAGGCACCTTTTGTGCCAATATGATACGCACCAGTTGGCGACAGTTGTTGACGCAGTAAGCAAAAACCCATCTCGTCAAAAACTGCCGTTTTGACGGTCGAGGTCAGCGTCAACCACATGTTTTCACCTCAGGGAGTCACATGTTGCGGCTTTGTAGTGGACTTCCATGTCTACATATTACGCCCCAGGTATCCTTCTATGTCTGCTGTTTATGTTCTGTGATGTCAACACAAGTACACGATTGGATTATGCTGCACGATGTTATGTTTAGGCAACAATAGCACATTGCAAACAATGCCAAGTTGGATTTGGAAAGAGAGAGGCACATGGTGAGGTACAGAAAAGAAAAAAAAAAAAATCACATTTAGACGAGAAGCAAATACCAGACTCCCACATAAAAGTCCTGGGTTTGTTGCACCCACCTACCAAACCTTCCCATCCACGCAATAGCCACCGTTGTGGTTCTTATATTTTGTGTGTTTCAACCTGACGCCACGACAAATGATGCCCGGCCATCCGCCAGCGTATATTAACACTGTGAACTGCGCTATCTGGCCGCATTCTCAGCTGACGCCGTCAAGGGGCGTATCATGCGAAAGGTGGCTTTTGGCATCGGGATCTTTGGCATCTACCAAAATCTCTGCTAAATCATTGGTGTTTGACCACTTTGGAATGAGAACAGGCTTCACTGCGCCAGTCGGAATCTGTCGTCCTACTCTTTTCCAACCCAATCACACAGAGAGCTCTGTCTCTGCTTGCTTGTTTGTCTCTGACCGTGTGCCAGAAACAAGCAGAAACTATACATTTTCTGTGAGAGCAGAAGTGGATTTTGGAAGGAGAAAGTCAAGTCAGTTTCAATTTAAGTCAATTTTATTTATAAAGATCATTTTGACAAAAGACAGTTTGCCTCAGAGGGCTTTACAGCATACGCCTTCCCTCTGCCCTTAGACCCTCACATATATTAAAATATCTTTTTTATTCTGAGCACGTCTCACCACAACATTGGCTTTGCATCTACAATTTCAACTATTCCTACACAGTGATCTAAAAATGACACTTACAAAAGTAACTATCACAATCACTTTATGCAGGGAAATTCATTCATGAGTCGTCTCATGTCTGCAGGCGCGATGTGTCTCGGCGGTGTTTCTCAGTTACCCATGCTCATGCATGTCTGAAGGAACAGGTGTGCTGTCTCCTAGAAATTGCTTTTATATACTACTAATTTGCAACGGCAAACACGCTTTGAAAGGAAAGGAACGCTGCGATGTGTTTTTAATCACCATAATTAGAAAATGTAAAAAAATGAGCGTAACTGCCAAACGTTCACCGAGCAGCAACCGAAGCATGCTTATATTTGATGGGTATGTTAAAGCGCTCACAGCTCTTGGTTAAGGTTAGTTAAGAGCATGTTTTTTGAAAGAATGTAATTTGAAGGAGACGCGGCTGGAGCTGCTGCAGTGCTGCCCACGCCACATGCTCATGTAAGGTGTCAGACACAATGTCCGCCAAAACAACTCTGTTTGAGCTGCTTAATTGGAATCAAACTCCCACCTGTTTGCACCTCTCCCTGCACCTTTGCGCTGTCCACACTGTCTGGGCACCAAAACAGACAAATGATTTTCAAAGTCGGCAAAACCAAACCACCAGAGTGCAGCTTGTGCCGGCCGCCAAAATAATGAAGCCCCTAGTTTCAGCCCTTCATTGTCGATTTTGATAGAGTTCTAAAAATAGCTTAGTGCTTTTTTTTTTTCCGCCTCTACATTTTCCATCTATGCTGTCCAATCTGACAAGTCGATCCTATTTAAAATAATCTTGGAAAGCCTTGAAAAAGGAAAGTATAATTAATGATACATTTTAATTTATGTCTACATCATTGTGTGTTAACTTGAAAATATTAACCCATTTAAACCTGAGCAAGCCAGCTTGATTTATTTCAAAAAAAACAAAACAAATGACAAAACAATTTGGCAACAAATCAGTGAAAGAAAATTACCTGAAAATTAGCAAAAAAAAGTTAAATAAAAAACAAAACAATCAAGGACATAACCAAAAAAGTGGTATATATATACATGTTTTTAAAATAAATGTTGTTTTTAAGTCGAAACAATACAAAACTACTACAAAATGAATCAATTTTTAACCCCTTGAGACCTGGATCGGCATCATTTTTCATCTTTCAAATGCCTTTTACTGCTGCCTAACCCTTTTGTAAACACAAGAAAATTAGTCTGATGTCCCCCAAAAAACGAGCGACTCGGCAAGAAATGTCCCACTAGTTGCAAAAAAAAAAAATCATTAAAAGGTGACAAAAAAATGACCCGAAAATCTTTTTTTCATAGTTATTTTTAATTATATATTTAAAACTGTAATGCAGAAAATAAACGTATACATAATGCATTTTTTTTTTCATTTTCAGCACTTTTTTGAATAATTTTCTTTGTTTTTCTGTTGTCTTTTTTTTTTTTTTTTTTTTTTACCTTTTTTATGCTTTTGTTTGGTAATTTTCTTGTCACTTTGTTTCCTAATTTCTTGCAATTTTTCCTTTTTTTTTTGCAGGAAATTCAACTAAATTATTTCGATGTCAAAGTTTTAAGTAAACTGAAAAAATAAGATTTGAAGCAAACAAAAAATTAACCATCACGGGAGCCATTATGTAACAGCATCTTCTCAGTTTCCTCTCTAATAATCTGACCAGTGTTTCATTTAAGGAGCAGCTTGATATATATATATATATTACTCTTTATGTGAACACTGTGTGCTTTAAATAATTGCACCGACGCACACATTGAGATGCTTCTTTAAATATCCGAGGCTGATCATTCTGAGAGAAATGGGGAGAATATCTCTCTCACACACACACACACACAACCACACACACACACTAATCTGCCTCACACTGCTTCAGAAGGGCTCAGAGGCGGGAGAACAGAAAGTTGATTAAATAAAATGCAAATGGTGATGAGATTTTACACTTGACTTTTAATGTAACTCGGAGACAGTGGGATGCATTTGCTTCATATTAGTATTCAGCTACGCGCGGCCTTTTGATTATAGTGTTCCTTACTGCATGACTACAGATAAAGCTGGAAAATCGTTTCTCAGCGTGACTACACATAAGGGAACGTCACCCAGTGACAGGTCTGTACGGAGCGCTTCAGTTTTCCGACATCATTATTTACAGTCCAGCGCTGTAACATGCTAATAGCTGGAATCTTCGTCCATTTGCTCCCACAGAGACTTCAATTAGTGGATCATATGCCAGCAGGAATGCTGTATTTTCTCGATGGACGGCAGGATTAGGGAGGAATAGTTCAGCAGTCACTCTTTCCAACAGTGGCTCACAGAGCTCGCACAATGCAAAATGACGCATGCAAATCCCCCCCAAAAAAAACCCCACGGGCAAATTAAAAAAGCCTCTTAAGCAATTTTGACAACAAAACAGCTGCGAAAACAGACAACACCAGCAAATATACTTTTCAATCTTCTTGTCAGATTGATGTTTTCTTCACACAATTATAATCCAGACACACAAAAAAATATTAGAATGGTGGATTTCTACTCTAAATGCACTCATAAATCATTTGATTTCTTTTTATTTATTTCAATATCTTATTATGTGTTTTTTTCTGTCTTTTCCAATAGACACAGAATCTTAACATAGAAAAATGACACGACCTGTTTTCAACAAAAAAAACCCCTGAGCTTATTTTTTTATCTAAATGCTTAATTCATATCAGTGAATAAAATGCGAAGCATGTATATTTTGTATTGTATTTATCTTCAAAAAAAATCCTCAATTTTTGAATTACCTGCAGAAAACGTGTTGATAACCAGACCGTTTTGCTTGGTGGTTGAATACCACCGTGATTTTGTCGTAAGATACCAACTCCAAAGGTCACCTTTCACGGCAGTATGATACGACGCTGGGCAGCATGAGTTTTTTTTTTTTTGCAGCTACATGGAAGCTTTTTCAGAGTTATAATATGCCGTCGGTTGGCTGCATGGTCAGATGGCCAGACAGCACCTTTTGTGGCAGTATGATACGCTGCTGGATATCATATGGCAGGTTGAAATGCCAATTCTCACTCCGAAGTGGTCATATATAATATATATAATATGCCGCTGGATGGCATTAGCTGACTACGTGGCCATACAGAACATTTATCCCAGACTGGGTCCCTATAAGTTGGGTTTATGGGTCAAACAAACCAAAAACTTTCATGCATGAGTCCTGTGTTTGCTTCCATCAACCCTAAAGTCGAGTACTGGTCTGACTCTGGTTGTTTTTCTTATCCTAATGGCATAATGGTTTGTCTTGTCACTGAGTGAAGTGCGCATGAGCTGGAAATGGGATGGCACGGGGATGGCACTTTGGCCTTACCCATCTTTTTGTAAGAGGTTAGCTCCAGCTCACTCTAATCAGATCCCTATAGCAGCAGACGAGCCCGAATGAAGGTGCATGTGGGAGAGATTTATGTTGCAGCCACTTGAGCTTTTGCGCGGTTTTTAAAGGGGCAATGTGGTAGCTCCCCACGCAGTCTCAGCTTCCGTCTCTCAGGAACCCTCGGGCCAGTACCGGATGTTGGTAGCAGTCACCAAGTGTTAAGCACAGCCGCTGGTGTTTAGAAATAATGAAACAGAACAAGTGTTCTGTATGTAACTTCTGTTCTATGAATTCTGGATAACAACCAGAGTTTCTGTCACTCTAAATCTTTAGTGAGGAGCTACTGTCACATTGTGTCTTGTTTTTTTTTTTTAAATACTCAACGTGCGCACGTGTCAGATAACATCCAGTGTTAAGCAATGCCTCTGGCGGTCATCCACAATTCATAGCAGTTACACGCTTAACTCATGTTTCATCGAGTTATTAATTCCCATTTGGGAGGGGATATACTGTTTGCAGCATGTTGGACTGCATGGTTGTTAGCTCTTACAGCTAAACAAACCTAAACAATAGCTTCACAGACAGCAGTATTTGTATAGATTTATTATATATATAGATTTATATTATATAGTTTGTAGTGCTTGCTTTCTCTCGCAACTTTGTCCCTTCAGCCAGGTTAATACAACGAGGAAAATTAGGAATTCGGGCCAACTTTTCTATTTGAAAACACAAAAAACAAGCAGGCTAAATGGTTTCAGCACCACGGACAGCGTCTTACTAACACTCCACCCTCCACCTATAATATAGCAGGAGTGCGTCATCATTTTAGCATCTAACAGCAAAAACGCTGTCTTTTTTTTGTGGGATTTACAGAAATCAGATGCCAAAAGTATGTAGACACACACAAAAACATTAAACCATGTAACAGGATACATTGCATTCGTTTTATTATCGCCTCCCTGCAATCAAAAGTTCATCCTACCTTCATGCTTATTTGTCCAAAACACCCCATAAAATTAAAACATCCACAGAGCCCTCGGTGTCCTTTCCTCTGGTTGTCTCGTGGACAGTTCAATGTCCTTTTACAATCCACGACCTCACCGGGGTCTCCAAACTGTTGATCAGCCGAAATTACTTTGTCTTGCTTAGGGTCCGACTGGACGGCTAGTTTGAGTAAAATTCACTTGATTGCCAGTTTCCTCCTCGCTGCCGAGGGCAGGCAATCTTTATTCAAACCGCAGTTTCAAATCACGTCAGCTCACGTGACAAAGTGCACGAAATTCCAAAACTCCACGAGCAGCGTGACCTAAAGTGCCCCGTCCCTGTCTCTAATCTTTTAAAGTCCGATTTAAAATGCATCTAAAAACGACAACTTCAATTTAAAATAAAAAACATCATCCCTGGGGAACTCCAATGCATTGTTATACATAGTTCTTATAAAGTGCTACCTATATTTCATTAAAATTTACTTTTAAATTCTTCCTCTGTATTACCTTTGTGGTACGATGAGGCGATTAAGAAGATTAAACTTCTTCTTTCCAACCCTTTACTATATTTATTGAGAGTATTTGATCTTTTGTTCCCTGGGTGATGGCGATATTTTGGGCCTTTTGTCAAGTCTTTCACAATAGCTTCTCCTTTTTTTTTCCAGAGCTTTCACCTGTTGCTTTTTCTTCTGAAGTGTCTCCCCTCTCACACTGTCCTCAGTCCTTTCTCTCAGTAAAGAGCCAGCGTCCTGAGAGAAGAAAAGACTGGATCCTCGGTGAGTGCAGCCTGAGGCGCTCTCGCTCTGCTGCGCTCACCTCACTGAATGATTGATATCTTGATGCTGAATGATAGAAGAGCCCCTTCAGTTCAGTCACACGGGTCTCACTGAGACATTGACCAGCAAACAGCTACAGTGGAGGCTAGTTCATTGACATGACATTTCTCGGTTTGGTCAACAATCCGATTAAGGTTTGGACGTAAAAAAAACAACTTTAGAGATAATGTGCCCTATATAGGGTGAAAAGTCAGATCCTTTCCTTAAGTAAAAGTACTAATACCACCCTCTGAAAATACTCAAGTAAAAGTCGTGCTTTGAAAATGGTTTTTAAGTGATAGTAGGTAAGT
Source organism: Plectropomus leopardus (assembly GCF_008729295.1). Lineage (NCBI taxonomy): Eukaryota > Metazoa > Chordata > Actinopteri > Perciformes > Serranidae > Plectropomus > Plectropomus leopardus. Next base: position 15,407,225 of record NC_056486.1, read on the forward strand.
AGAATCAGGAAAATGTATTTAAAGTTTTAAAAGCAAAAGTACCTAATACAGAAAATTCAAAAAACAACACGCAAAAAACTCAAAATTATTTTTTTAAAAAAAGGACAGACAGACTTGCGGTGCACGTTGTGAAAAACATTAAAATTACAGGGGTGTAAAAAAAAAATTCCCCCCAAAACATCAAATCATTAGAACAAACAAAACAAAAATTTAAAATTGTAAAAAAAAAAAAAAAAAAAAAAAAAAAAAAAAATCAAGACTATTTTTAAAAAAGTAGAAAAAAGAGTGTTCAAATGTATAAAAAAATAATTGTCAATTTATTCTCCCTGAATAGATAGATTGATTAATAAGATAATTGCTGATGCTAAGTATGGCGCTAGTGACGTTTTTCAAAATAAGTTGGCATGTCGGGGCTTCAGGACACTTGGATAACTTTGGACGAGCAGTATGGAGAAATTTTGGGCTGTTTTGGCTTGTTATGTATCTTGTTATGTATCTTTTAACATTTTTGGTCACCATTTGCTTCAGTTGAGTGCAAAGCTCTTCGCAAGAGAAACTCTGGCACTGTTTTGTGGACTATATAACTTCCCCTGACCTTCCATCGGCATGAAAATAAGTAGATAATGACTGAATTTTCATTTCTGGGTGAACTATCAACTTTGACTTTAAATTAAAAAAAATAACTCATACTGTGCCCACATCATCTGCCATTTGGATTTTATCCACTCATATTTTTTTTTTAAATTGTATTGTATATTCTTTAATGTTGTTTTTCTTAACAATTGCACATACTATATTTTCCAATTCAATTTTTTTTTTTTACATTTATTAATTTTTTAAAAATTATTTTGGGATGTCTCTTACCAGGCTTATCGGGTGCATTTACATTTGTTTAATTAGGATTAATGTACCTTTTTAAAATAAATCAATTCCAAACTAAAAACTTTGGCAGCAATGGTCTTCCGTATTTGCCCCACACAGCCTGGGGAAACAGAAAGTATTCACAGTTTCCAGTAAAGACAGAAGTGTTGAAGGGTTATTTCAGCCACAAGATGAACCGAGGCTTGCTCAGGAATACTTCCAGGACAGCGGTGGTGAAGCAGCCCACTAATGAAGGCTCTTTGAGAGGCTTTTGCGGTCGAACGTGTCTTTCCTTCCCGAACTGAGAGCGGAGTAATTTCTCTGATCCATTACCCCTTCACTCCCCTGTGTCTGCTTGGACTTGACGTCTGGCGGCTTGCTCTTAATCTGTTGGATGTGAAACATTAACTCACCCCCCCCTCCCCTCCCCCGCCCTCTCCAGGGGTGTTTGTGATCCTCTCACCCCTGACCGGAGACACAAGTAAACACTAAACTGCTACTCCCTAACACTCCCATCAGCCGCAGGCACTCTGCGTTAACGTGTGTGTGTGTGTGCTTACGTTTGGGAGCTGCTTACTGAAAGCACATACCACACAGTTAATGTGTAAAAAAAAAAAACCCTGTGGTTTCTTGTGTTACCATGTCCAGAAGCTGAGAGGAATATATATATATATACCTCTTTCTTCTTTATAAAAAAAATTCTAAATTTCTACATATTTAGATTTATCGCTTTGCGTGCAAAAATGCGTTTTTGTCATGATGCCACTATGTTTTTAAATGAAAAAATAAGTATTTTCAATATACTACATACTAAGTATTTTTTTTTAAATTTATTTTATAGGATTATAGCCTGGGTTATGTCTGTGATTAGCAGCAATGTTGATTTTTATACATGATTTTTTTTTTTTTTGTGCAGTGTCAAATACTCATACCGCTCTCACACAAAATGCTCTTTTAAAAATCACACTTAAAAAAAATTATATATTTTTATGAGTTTATTTTTTCTAACCAACATCAGTCCTACTCATAAAAATCAAATATTCATAATTTTAAAATTTTTTTTTTTTTTTTTTAAATTTAACCCTTTAAATGCCAGGTTTTTGTCAGGATGCCACTATGATTTTAGATTATAAAAAAAAAAATCATGCAAAGTAGTTACATACAATAAAATAATACAATACAATAAATAATACACGCCCACAGTATTATTTTTTGTATGCGAATATATTTCAGGGTGAAAAATAACAAAAATAATACGGCATCCCAATTAATTCTTTTTTTTAGTTGCTAATTTATGAATAATGAATTTGAGGTTTAAAGAATACTTGTGAAATACAGCTCAAGAAAACTGATGTTTTTATAAGTGTGGAACCGTTAAGGCATGAAGTAATGCAGGTTAAAAAAAAAAAAAAAAAAAAAAACAAGGTGTGAGGAAAAAAAAAAAAAAAAAAAAAAAAAGTCTCCCAGACTTTTTTTGTGAAAAACTGAGACCTTCAGCATGTTCAGCCTGCAGGCTTTTTGAAGATCACAGCTTTTCACAAAAAGATTCTCCAGCAGAGAACAAAACCTCAGCAGTCAGCGCGGCGTCTGTCTGCAGCGCCGCACAAAGCTGCAGTGAGGCTCCTCCGTGTCCTTCATACGGGTGCTGGCCTGTGATTCAGAGCTTTAATAGACCAAATAAAGTTTTCATGTCCGCAGTATTGCTGTCACCGCACCTGCTTCCTGGCTGTCAGCGAGTTTTTTTTTTTTTTTCTTTGACACGGCCAAAGAAAGCGAGGGATAACGTCGACTTATCAGTGCAGCGCGGCGGCGAAGAAATCAAAATGTCTAAAGGAGCTTTCAAGGCTGTTTCCACCGAAGCCGCCTGGCTCACTTTCCCTCCCTGCTTAAGAATGAGTCAATAACATCCACCCTCCTCACCACTGATCAACTTGTGCTGGTCAAAGGTCAGCATGACTCCGAGCATCGCTGTTGCTCGGCAACGTCCGGACAACATTCCCTAATTAAACCGAGCCGACACAGATTTAAATGTCAGAGATATTTCATTATCTCTGCCTCACAACAATAACACTCAAGACGATCCCAAAATTGCCCTCAAATCTTTCAGACGGCGACAAAAAAATACGTCTTTGCACCATTATTGTGCACTCCACTCAGTAACGAACCCAATTTATTGAGCGCAGATAAGTTCAGTTGTCGATGCGTTCCCATTAAAACTCTGCGTGACGTCAAAGCCACTTTCCAGAAGAGCTTTATAATGAATCTCCCATTATGACAATAACACTCGGTGATAGATTGAAGTGCACAAATATATATATATATATATATATATATATACATGTATATCATTAAATAGGTGTAAACATGGTGGGAAGCTGGTGAGGCATCACGTCTCTATATTATCTCATAGGGGTAACAAAAAAAAGAAAAAATACACACCAAAACCCCCCTAAAAATTATTTAAAAAAAGAGGAAAAATATCCCTAAAAAGTCAAAATTATATATAAAAAAAAAATAGAACAAACACCAGAAACTAAAATTTTTTTTAAAATATTAAAAAAAAAACACACAAAAAATCAAAATCATAAAAAATATTTAAAATAACTCAGAATCATTTAAATTTTATTAAATTTTCTGTGAATTGCTGCAGCTGTACTTGTATTAACTCATTGGTCATTTCATTTAAACAGCACAAAATATTTCATTATTTCTTCGTATGTTTCTTTTTTTAGATCTTAATTTTTGAAGGAGCTGAAGCTGACCTTTAAGGTATAAAATAGTTTGAAAATAACACACTCAAGAAAAGCACAAGTACCTCAAATCCACACTTCAGCATGGATTTCTGTAAAGTAAAATGTAAAGTAAAAATAAGAAATATTAAAAACAAAAAATGCAGAAAAAATCTCGAAAGGATACACACATCTCTAAAAAAAAAATAAATTAAAAATCATTAGAAAAAAAAATGTAGATCCAAAACCCAACAATTATATAAAAAATTTTAAAAAAACATGAATACAAATAACAAAATAAAAAGTTAAATATTTTTCCCCCTGTTTTTTCCATACAAACCTTTTAATGCAGAAAGTAGTCCTGCTGCTGCGGCTGCTGCGGCTGCTGCGGCTGCTGCGGCCGTATATCCAGACACACAGCAGGCTCTGACTCTGTGTGTGTGCCATTCTACACAGACTCTATTAAGTTCAGCGTTTCATGGGATTCTGGGAGTTATTCGCTTGTCTGTGAGGTAATCATTAGACTGTGACATTAGCCTGGGTTTCAGATAGCGATCAGTACCGTGTGGCGAAGGCGTGTGTATTCTTAGCTGCGTGTAACACAATCTAAAAGTTTGTCTCGGACAAACCGGGTTGGTTCCACACACACAAAAAAAAAACCCCAAAACAATATTTTCGGATTTAGAAAGGCATGCATATTTCATTCGTGCTTGCACAAGTATCAATCTCTGCCGCGCGGCATCGGCGCTGGAGATATTGATTCGGTTTATTTTATCATCTCGTGGATGTGCCATGGGGCCCGTGTCTGCTGCTGCCGCCGCAGCTACAGCCACACGCTGTCTCCTCTCTGCTGGATAAAAAAAAAAAAAAGTAGCCATGAATAATTCTATAGATTTTTCCCCCCTTGTTTTTATTAGAAGTTGATTTAGAGCCGTGGTTTTCACCTCTTTGTACACACACACACACACACACACACACACACACACACACACACACACACACACACACACACGAGTCCACACATTGAAGAAACATGCAGCTGGCTGTCTGCTCCTCGTCACTGTCAGCAGCGACACGGGTGCCGTGTAAAGTCGTGTTAACACGACGTGGAGGCGCAGACGCACAGGAGCTGCCAGCCTACACACACACACACACACACACACACACACACACACACACACAAACACACACTGTAAACAACACAGGAGCTGTCATGGCCCCTCCCCCTCCCCTACGGTGCCCGGTTTCTATTCAGGAGCCAATAACAAGAGTCATTTTCTCCAGCCGGGCCTGTGTTTATCTCATGTGGCTCGACAAGCGCTCACATACGTGTACTCCGTGTGTGTGTGTGTGTGTGTGTGTGTGTGTGTGTGTGTGTGTGGTGGTGTAAAAAAAATGACAGGTTGTTTGTATTTTTTTTCTCTCATTTCATCCAGTCTTGATAATAATGCACAGAGCGTGTTATTTCTGATTCGCCAAGCCTCAAACGCCGGCAGCCCCTTCAACACAGCATCTTAAAATAAAGCTTTTTGTGTCCCATCCCTGTTGCCATTAATGATATTAACCCTTTGTGCAAATCGGGTTGATTGCTTTTAAAAAAAACATGAGTTGGCGACAAGCAGCTCGACAAGAAATGGCCTAACAACGAGCAAGAAATTGTTAAAAAAATGGTAAAAATGGTTAAATGGTTAAAATTATTATAATTAGATATTATAAATATAATTTTAAATATATATATATTTTGATAATTACATACATACATAGTTACTGGATTTTTTTACCCCTAACTTTTTGTCTAATTTTTGTCTTTTTCTACTAATTTCTGATAGCTTGCGGGACATTTAAAAGAAATCAATTTATTGGTTTATGAAATACATAAATACATTTTTTAAAAAACCCACTAAAAGCTTAAAACTATTTTTAAAAAGTTCAGTGTATTACACCAAACACCAAAACTCTTGCTGTGTTTTATGCAAAATCTTAATTTGTAAAGTAACTCGAGCATTAAGTTAACTGCAGTAAAGAAGTACAGCACAGTACTTGAGTAAATGTACTTAGTTACATTCCACCACTGTTAATTATACTGTTTTAATGAAACTGGAATCAGTTGTTCAGTGGATACAGAATAGTTTAAAAAATATAAAAAATATATATATATACCTATATTCTTGGAAGTTATTGTCGTTATATAGAAATATTTAAAAAAAAAAGTTGATGATATAAAAAAAAGTATTATAGCTCAAGTTGTCTTTAACATAAAACCCAAAAAAATGTAACAATGGCCCCCAGTCTCCCCTATCATCAAACTTCCTCCATGCAGTTCAAAATATGAACAAAGTCACGGCGAATGAAGCGACTCAGCAGCTGCTTTTGGCGACGCGTGATCTGACACGGGTTCACAATCATGCCGAGTTAAAGGGGAGGTGGCAAATAATAAATTTACTCTATTGTGCTTACTTGAACTATTTTTTCCTCTTCCACATTTCAGAGGGAAATATGTGACGTTTGAGCCGTTCACACCGACAGCTATATTACTCTCATATATCACTGATGTCAAGAAAATGTCTAAGAACTCCAAACTGTCAGCTTTCCCCGGAAAAACAGCCGGCTTTTATCAACAATGCATTTCTGATAAACAAATCAGAGCGCCGTGTGCACCGCGGGAGGATCGTGTTCTCCGTGAAGTCGCTGCAAAGCACAACAAATCTCTGAAATCACCCCCAAAAAAAACACACTGTGTATCATGTTTGTAATGGCTTGATTTTGAAAAGTCCTTTTGTGTGCAAAGCGGTATGAATGTGTGTATATATATAAAAAAAAAAAAAGAAAAAATGTTGCTGCAAATCATTGAAACATCCCAGTCTGTTACATTTTTAAAAAATTAAAAAGAAAAAAAAAACAATATTTTAAAATTAAAAAAAAAAAATCAATCAGGCATTTATTGAAAATATTCATTTTTTTGTGTGTCTTTTCTTTTATTATTATTATTATTATTATTATTTTGTGTGCAAAGTGAAACAAGTGTGTGTAATATCAAAGCGGGCCTCCAAGAGTTAATATGATTTAATATTTTCATTGAATTCATTTATTTATTTTTTAGGTAATTTCCTTGTAACTCTTTACTAATTTATTGCTAATTTTTGCATAATTTCTGGAGTTTCTCATGTGCAGTTCTCTTAGGTGGCGAAGGGTTAAATGCCAGGTTTTTGTCATGATGCCACCGTGTTTTTAGATGGAAAAAACACACACCAAAAAGAATTCTGTTCGATTTTTTTTTAAATTTATAATGGATTTTTATCCATTTTTTGTTCAGTGTCAAACACTCAAACTGCGCTTTCCAAAATCCATATCTAAAAAAAAAAAAATTACATGCATAAATACTATTTTCTACTTTTCATTGATTTTTTTTTTTTAGTCCTAATGACGAATATCAAATATTCATTCATTTTCTGAATTTTAACCCTTTAAATGCCAATGCATTTCCCTGTCGTATTTGCAAGAAAACCTTGACTGCAGGGAAAGCAACCGAAATAGGAGCGATCAACATGAAGTGTGACATTGCATTATCTCAGCCGTCGCTCCCATCTAAAGGTCAGACGCCGCGCCAATTTTTACGCCGTTAATAGCTGTGCTTATTAATAATGACAGTAATAACAGGCAGCCTTGTAAAAACGCCCCTCCTCTCTGCAGAAGACATCTTGTAATTAGTACCTCAGTGTGTGTGAGTGATTGTTGGCTTAATAATCCTTTGATCGCCGCCTTAAACGGGTCATTCTCGTTGATGCCGCTCTGGATAGCAATCAGGACGCCACTTCGTCGCCGCCATGTTGATTATATTCACGTCTGCCACAGAAACGACACACTGCGACAGCTGTTCAGGTGTGATGAAGGTGTATTTTCTTCTGTCGCCGTTCGTCTTTCAAACAGGAAGTCATGACAAACAGACTGCTGCTGGAACGTGAGGGGTGTAATCCCGGTCTGATAACGAGGTAAAAATGAACCTGAGCATAATCGAGCTATTTCTAGGCCACATTACAAGGCGATCACAGCTTTAGCGCCCGCGATAGAGGAGGAATAATCAGCTGGTTGAGATAAAAACGAGGTAATCTATCATCGGACCGCGGGGCGTCTGGGTTTTCCGAGGCCACCTTTTACTCTGAGAGGACGATCCATCATTTAACATGCTAACAAGGCGAAGGGTTTTAACACGGAAGATAACGCAGGTGCAGCGTTATCGGGCGCTCTCAGAGACCTCTGCGAGTGCTTGATGGGGGATGCTCCCTTATCTCGGTCCGAGAGAAGGCTGACCTTGTGACACAGCAGGAGAGAGCGGCCAAAAGAAAGTGCTCTAAAGTAGAAAGACTTAGCATCTAGTGGTTAATGAATGGAGAGATTACAAAGCGAGGTCAGTGTATTATTTCACCGTGACTGCATGAATAAAGCAAGTTTATCAATACAATTGTTCTTTTCGTCAGAATGTTGCAGTCAGAGCGAACTGCACACATTAACACTGTAAGCCTGATAATCTATTTGTTCACCCAAAAATGAAAAATCAATCACTATCTACTCATACCGATTGAAAAGCAGGTGAAATTTTGGAATACAGAAAAGACTACTGCTGGAATTTTACAGAGAAAAGGCGTGGCACTCATGTCCCAAACAGTTAAAGCAAATGTTAAAATTGACATGATAAAACCACAAAATTGTCTACATACTGCTCATCCAAATAATCCAAGTGACCTGAAGCCCCAATGTGCCGACTTGTTTTGAAAAAGTTTAAACCCTAACAGCTTATTGAACACTGGAATCCCATTCACCGCCCCCCCCCCGCCCATCCGATAAGCACACTTGAGCTCCTTACATGACATCAGCATTATTACCAGACACCATCATCCCATGTTAGCTTTTTTTCTTTCATTCCTAGAAAACTTTCACAATTTTTTTCCCTAGACATTTTTCCGTATCTCCTCTTTTTTCCCTACACAATTCCCTTGCTTTTTTCCCTTGATATTTCTCCTTGGCTGGATATTTTTTTTTTCTATTAATTTTTGTTCTGTTTTTCCCCAACACATTTTCCCCAGCCATTTGCTTTTTTCTCTAGAAATTTTCCCCCGCTTTTTCTCTTTTTTTCCTAGAAAATTCACAATTGTTGCCCTAGACATCATTCCTAATTCTTATTTTTCTTTTATTCCTACATAATGTCAATATCTTTTTTCCTTTTTCTCCTATGTTTTCTCAACATTTTCCCCAGCTTTTTGCTTTTTTTTGCTTGACAATTATTCCCTAGCCCCCCCCCCCACCTTTTTTCTCATTTTTTTCCCTGGACATTTTCCCAAGCTTTTTTTTCTGTTTCAACATTTCCCTTATCTTTTGTCTTTTTCTCCCAGACATTTTCACTTCCCAGATCCACATGGGAAGCAAACTACGCAATCCCGCATGAAAGTTGGTTGTTTGTGGCACCCATCTACCACCCCTGTGGCCGCCCTATAAGCGCACTCATGCTCCATTGCACGCATCACCTGATGCCGCACTTCTGCTATCATGCACACGTGACCAGTTCTGTCTGGCTGCGTTTCAAGTGACGCCACCCGTGCATGTCGCATGTGGACGCACCTGGTTCCATCTGATCATGTTATAGCAATCACTGGTTCTGTCCAGCCACATTCCAGGTGGTTGTGGAAGCTGGAGTTTGGTGCAACGCTTGTACATTAAAAGCGCTGACAGATGGGAAATATTTGATGAATTCGGAGTGAGAACGGGCTGAAACAATGGACTCCAGGGTGAAAGTCCGGGGTTCGTTGTGCACACTTTTAGCACACTTTTTTTAGGCGTCAAGCACATAGTTAGTACCCCAGACTGGACAGCTGTTTTCTGGTGCAGCAGCTGCACTTCATGTCGTCGGGGCTTTCAAACAAGCTTGACCGGCTCTCGCTCACGTCTTGCTTGCATTGCATCAGAGGACATTTGCATAAAGTTGAGCTTTTCTCAACCTTGGCCTGTGGTGCTGCTGAATGCCTTTTAACTCTCTGCAGTTCACAGAGCAGAGGCTGCACTGCCAGCTCCCATTCACTCATTCCATTAGCTGAATAGCACCTTACTGCCGCCCCAGCCTTTGAGTCTGGATGTGTGAACGGCCTATAAAAACCTGTACAGCTGCATCAATCTCAGACCGGTTTCTTGTGGTGTCACTATTGTTTTTTTTTTTTTTTTCTGGCTCTGGCGCTGAATGATTGAATGATAATGGCCACCTTCTGGATCATGCAGGAAACAGACATCAATGAATACAAGTAGTATTGCACAAATCGAAGATATGGGCAACAGACTTTTCAAAACGAGCTGCCAGTCAATACAACCTCTTGGTAAAGGGTCTACTTTGCATTTTACTAAAACAATTCAGCATCTACTACTATGCTTTCTTTAATTTTTTTAGTGACAGTTTGTAGAGAATAAGATCTTTATTAATGTCAAATTTTATTCAAGGAGATTTTGAGTGGGCGGTTGAGTTAACCCTTTGAATGAGCAAATTTGCTTAATAACTTCTTTAAAAAAAGTTTCAAAAACTTAAGAAGAAACCCCAAAGCAAGAAATTAGCAAAAGTTCAAGAAATTCTCCCATAAATTAGCACAAAAAAATCTAAAAAAAAAAAAAAAGAGTAAAACAATAAAACAAGGAAATGACCTGAAAAAGTGCTTCAAAATTATAATAATTTAGATTATGTAATTATGGTTAAAATAATTTAACATTTTTTCATAGCTTGTTTCTTTTTGTTTTTTGTTTTCTTTTTTTCTTTTATCCCTAGACATTTTTCCAGTGTTTTTATTTTTCCCTAGACATTTTCGGTAGCTTCTCATTTTTTTTTTTTATTTATTTTTTTTTCTAATTTTTCTAAATCTACAGATTTCATGCAATTGCAGGAACATTTCTTAAGCTGTTGCTCATCGACCGTTTTTTTCAATGTTTTTGATGATAAATCTAAATTGCTCCAACATTTAAACACTTGTAAAAGGCGTCTGCAAGCAGCACAAGAAAAGTGCTCCAGGTTTCAAAAGCTTAAAGAAAAGCTTTGAGACAAATGACATATGATTTTTTTCCGTCTGAAAGAGTTCTGCATAGTTGTTTCTTGACTGTCCGTCCAATCTGTCCCGCGCTGTACTCTGATGACACGTAAATAGTCTGGAAAATAATATTTCAAGGACGTGCTTTTGCAGCTCTACTTGCTAAGTACTATTCAGTTTCCTCCGTCTGCACCCAATCAATGCTATCAAAACGTTGCCATTTCTGTTTCGCTCTTTGGACGGGCCAACTTTTCCAGAAGTCCACCACCACGGAAGACATTCTCCGTGCTTTTGTCCCCCACCCCCTCTCAGCCTGTCAAGGACAGAACAGCGAGGAGCAGATACTGTGCCGCAACCTGATCTATATTCTGGACAGGATGTGTACTATATAAAGAAAGTGATGGGCCTTTGTAAGTCTACCTGCCCCACTTTCCTCCCAAACTTCCTGAAGCCTTCCAAAGCGAGCGTCAGATAAGGCTGGCTGCTGGGAGAGGTGAAGAAGTCTGTGCACAAACAGCAGTGTCTCCTCCCGACGCCTCCTCGCTCACTCAAAGGCTGCTTTCTCTCCTCCTGTCCCTCTCCTCCTCCTCAATCTGCTCAATAGATATTGCAGTCTATATCCTTGTGCTCCACCTGTTTGATACCATCGTGTGTAATACCAGATGGAACATTCTGAAAAACCACGATTTTAATGCCGCGTTCAGCGCGGGAAGTTTCCGAGGACATTGTGCAGTTTTTGAACTTGTGCCGAGTGACGAGAACACGGAGCGACGATAGGTTCCCCTCATAACACCCGAGGATACAAAGGAACACTCGCAAGGTGATGAAATGTTTGTCAAACTGCTCCTTTTTTTTTTTTTTTTAGGAAGAAGTTTCTCTTTTTTTTTCACAGTTTTTGATGATCTGTTCAGTAATGTAGCAATAGAATAAAATGGGTCGGACTACACTAAAATGAAATTTAACAGAATGAAATTGAATAAAATAAAACAAAACAAAACATAATTGAAAAGAACTGAATGAAATGGAATAATAGAATATAATGTAATAAATGCATTTAAATGAAATAGAAATTAAGGAAACACAATATAATGGGATGAAGTTGAAATAATAGAGATATTTAATAATAAAATTAAAAAAAAAATCTAGAATGGGAGAATTGAATAAACTGGACAGATAAGTAACAAATAACAGAAATAAAATTAAGTTTTAGATTTTTTTTTTTCTTTTTTTTTAAATGTCTTTCTGTTGCAGCACTGATATTAGTCTTTTTTTATTTTAATTTAATTTTTTTTTTATGTACTCATGTCTTCAGAGAGCCCAGAGAGTGTCACCATGGAGTCAGTTTTTTATTTAAATTAAAAGAACAGAAGCGACAACAAGAATTAAAACAATGCATATAATGATGTAATAATCGGGTATTCCTCGCAGCTGCAGCAGCACTGACTCAGCATCAGTTCACGAGGCCACAACATGAGCTGCAGTGTGCTGCTCCGCCGCCTCCAAAGCTCAAGTGCACACCATATAATCCTGTTAGAGATCGGGATGTGATTCATGATCTTTAGTCGATGTCATCCCTTTCTTTTCCTCTCCCATTTCTCATGTCACTGTCCTCTGCATGCAGCGCTGAAATAATCTCAGCCTCTAAGACTCCTCACTAATGCGCAGTGTGAAATCCCAGCCCCTGTTCGCTGGGATTCCTCGCACTTTGAGGAGACGGAGGAGGAATTAGGGTGTTTACGCCGGGCTGCAGTGAACGTTGGAAAGTAGACTTTGTTAATTGGAAGTAGATGCAATTAGTGATTTCTTTTCTTTTTTTTTTTTTTTTTTTATGCCTTTAACCCCTTGAAAAATAAGAAAATTGGCAATATTTCTTTAAAAAAATATAAAAAACAAGAAATGCCTGAAAAATAATCAGTGAATTAGTAAAAAAAATTACCTAAAAATAAAGAAAAAATGAAGAAAAAAAGTCACCCCCAAAAGTGCTAAAACTACATATTTTAAAAATATATTTTTTTATTTGCCTGTTTTTTTTTATACTACCTCAAATTTAAAAAATGTAAATAAACCGATTTCCACAGCTTTCAGAGGTTTAGATGTTTGTAAAGAAAATGGATGTCAATCCAGGTGTAAAAGGGTTAAAAGCTACATTTTCTTTTTGGGGGAAAAAAACAGCAACAAAAAAAACTAACTTAAAATTTTACACTTCTTAATTCTAAATTATAGTGATTTAAATATGAAGAGATGTGTGTATGTTTTTTTTGCGAGGGTCATTTGAAGACATAAGCTATTTTATTTTATTTTATTTTATTTTATTTTATTTTATTTTATTTTTATTTTATTTTATTTTATTTTATTTTATTTTATTTTATTTTATTTTTTTTTTTTGCAGAAGGTGAATAGATAGAGAATATCATACCTAGCATAGCATAATAAAAAGATAGAGATAGAGAATTATTTAATCAAATAAATGCTAAATATAGTAAACATTAAAAGCTCTTATATTACTTTTAAAATCATCTGACAAGCTATAAAAAAACATTTTAAAGTGAATATTATTTTTATCTGTGATATTTATTTCCTACTTTAAAGTATCTAAAGGGGAAAATGCAACTGTCAGTGCAAAAGACTGTTTTCTATCTGTAATGCCACAAATTTATCCCGTAAAAAAAAAAAAAAAAAAAAAAAAATGTGATTAATATTAAAAAGTTGCGATCATTTGTACGGAAGCCTCCTGCAGTCAAACTAGGAAAAAATAAAAATAAATAACAAAATAAAATAAAGATCAGTATTAGGTAATAATGTCAAAACTGTCATGTTATTAACATGTAGGTGATCACATTTTAACAAGAAACGTTGTATGTTATGGCAATAAATTCTCTCATTTTTAAAATATATTTCATAATATAACAACATTAAAAAGTATCGTCATCATAACAAAAAAAAATCGTCGTATGATATAATAACATGAAAATATGTTATTAAAATATAAAAAATAAATAAATCTCGCTTTAAAATGAAACTTTTCACATTATTATTCAATTGTTATTATTTAATAGACGACTTCGGTATCTGTTGAAGTCGTCGTAGATACGGCCGTTAGTTTTATGGCTTAAACCAACTGATCGTTTTTTTATTTTTCATCACAAAAAGTTAAAGATGATGTTTCAGTCTTTTATCATTAACTCAAGATCAAACCGTTCAAACTGAATTCAGTGTGAACCTGCCACCATTTATCTAAAGGGATCCATTATTTTAAGAGGGGGAAACTTTAAAATGTCTGTTTGCTTTCGGCTCCTCAGCAGGGGCTTCCAGGCTGCCGGCGCCTGCCCGCTGCTAATGCGCTTTCAGACAGTTAGGCCTCTAATTTCTGCCCCGGCCGCCAGTCCGAAAACAATCGTATTGCCTGCCTGTCCGGTGCGAAGCCTAAAGTGATTGCCCTCTAATGAGGAGCAGTTGAGAAGCAATCTAACCCGGGAGCGAGGATAGCATTGTTCCCCTGCAACATCCAATTTGCACTGGATTCATCTTAATGCAGCAGCCCTTGTAGCTGCGGATTAGTGATAGAACTGCAGTCGCGGGAGCTTAAAGTCCCAGACATCATTGATTGACTGAGCTTAAGTCAGGTACATGACTGCAGGAAGGAATCCAGCTCATTCGCCGTTTTCCGCCGCCGTTATCTCCGGACTTTTTCACGACGCCGCGGTGAGCGCTTCAAGGAGAGCGGACCGTTATCTGCGGCTTCGCCTCCAGGTGCCGACTGACTAAACGGTCCAGCTGCGCGTTGATAGGCCGACCTCAGGAGGGCCGCAGCAGGCCAAGGTCGTCACATTGAGGGAGTGGGTTGCGTTCAATAGGGAGACAATGACAGAGAAAACAAGCGTCTTTTATCTTGTGAAGGTGAGGCAGCGCTGACAGCAACCAGAGCACAACCCTGACACTGATTAATAGCTCTATTGAAGAAAGGTTACAGGAAGCTCTTTGGATGCACATGCAGAAAAAATGTGCACTTGTGGGCTTTCTCTTAACTTTTTTTTTTTTAATGCTTATTTGAGTTGTATTTTCACTGTTTAAGTTTGTCAGTTTTTTTTTTTTTTTGTTTGTTTTTTTGGTGTCTGTTCAGCTGTGGCCGCCCTTCGCGTTTAACCTACCGGTTCGTTCTGTTTGCCCCAAACAAAGTGGCGCGGCTGGAAGCCAAAAGCAAAACATCAGACTGTGTGCTCCAAAGAGTTTTCCAGCAAACACCTAACAGACACGCAGCACTGAGTACATCAGGATTATACTGCTGGATGTTTCGATTTTTCCCACATTCCTTTTTTTTTTTTTTTTTTGGTGAAATACTGCATAATTTCACGATTTCAGGCCTCTAAAAATCCAAGAAATAAAAGTGAGTCATGATAGATAGATAGATAGATAGATAGAGAGGTACACGCAACAGCAATAATAACAACTTCAATAGTCATAATAGAAATATGGAAATATAGAAATATACTAGGCCTATATCACCTTAACTAGGGGCCGGTTCAAGGCAAGCCTGAGCCAGCCCTAAATATCTTCCTATTGAGTTTTGGATATGTTATTTGGGTAAGATAACGCATATAATTTTGCTATATATTTTTTCGAAATGTATCCCAAGTTGTAGGCTTTTACTGTTGGATGTGTTTACAACCCTATTAGAACAATTATTTTCCAAATTTTATTTTTAGTCAAACACACAAATAAGAGACTTATGTTCAGTATATGTTAATATATGACGATGTGTGTACGTGACAATGAAATTCACCTGTGTAATAATAGTAGAACTATGATGAATAATAATACCAGTAGTGGTAAGCATCCGGAAGGACCACGGCACGGAGAAGCTCAGTGTATCATAGGAAGTCATCCCGTGCCGCGTGATTGTGTTGACATCACTGTAGTAGCATCCCGGAACAGCAGACGTAGAAAGATACCAAGAGTGTAACATGTAGCCGCTAAAGTCCACCGATGAAGTGGCAACATGTGATGACTTTGACAACTTGTCGGATGAACTGCGTGAATACGGTAACGTGAACGGGTTGCATATCTGTGCAGGGGGAAGTATTACTTTCAATTTGCTGCAATGAGTCCACTTCTGTCTAATGTGTCTGTGCATGCATTGCACCTCCTTTGCGTCCCTCTGTGATTATCATTCAGCCCGACTGCGGCCTTGTGTCGGGGCGGACGGTCCAGCTGGGCTGATGCGTACGCGGCATACGAATGAACGCCGACAAGTCAGTCTTGGTACGATTCTTCGCTTTATCAGATAAAGCACAAATCTGTGGAATGACAATTCATGTGAGTTAAAGCTGCATGAGAGCCAGTTTGATTCATATTCAGGGATAGATTTAACAATCCTCTCTGACACGGAGCATGCCTCAGCAAGTCCAAAATTAACAGGCAAGACTTCTAGTTTCTACCTGTTTTGCATGGCGATGCTACATTGCTATATCTCGACATTGCAGACCATTAAGGATCAAACAATTTGTGGAAATGCCTGCAAATGAGGCTCCCCGGCTCCATGTCTAATTAAAAAGCAAAAAAAGACTAGTTCTTGCCGGTGGAGACGATCGCAGGTGGTCCCTAGGGAGGTGTAACTTTGCAGTTGACCAGATGTGTCTAAAGCTTTCATCCCACTCACTTTCAGCGGACCGGTGCCACGTATTACCTCGCAGCACAAATAGGAGATCTGAGACTTGGCGCTCAGTGACACAGGAGGGAGTCTCAACAAAAGAAACACACCCGCCTCGCAGATATCACTGCGCGAAAACAGCATTAAAGGGCCGAATGCCGCCCGATTTTAATTGTGCATCTGTCAGGGCTTCAAAAGAGCCGTGATTGGTTGAGCTGCTTTGATCTTCCTCTGGACTTCACTTAATATTGACGTGTTCTGTTCAAGTGGAAGAAACGTGTTTTTTTTTTTTTTTTTTTTTTTTTTTTTTGGCATGATATCACCGTTCTCACAATTAACACGGCCCTGGATCTGCTTTCGCTCGCTGACTGAAACACTTCAAGTATTGATTTTAAATTAAACTCTGATATGATGCTGCCAAAGTGGCTCCCAGAACATGTTGTTAAGTCAAATTCATTCTGAAGATTTCAATCCCCCCTTGAACCTCATAGTGCAAAAGTAAAAACTCTATAAAGATACATCCAATAATCATATGTGTATCACAATAGTAGAAATTTGACTAATATTAGTAGCAGTAAGCCACAGTAGGAGTAGGACTCAGGTAGGACCGTAGCAGCAGCGCAACCATGACCAATTATATTACCATTACTAGGGGCTGGTTCAAGGCCAGCCTGAGCCAGCCCTAAATACAAGCTTTATCAAAGAGAAAAGTCCTACGTATACTCTTACATGGGAAGACATGAGTGTCCCCTTGTAGACTAGGTCAATATCAGCCTAACTAGGGGCTGGTTCAAGGCAAGTCTGAGCCAGCCCTAACTCTAAGCTTTTTCAAAGAAAAAAATGCCTTAAGTCTACCTTAAAATGTGGAGACGGTGTCTGCCTCGTGGACTGAAAGAGGCTATAGTTTGATAGCTGTAGGCATTCTACTTTTGGAGACTTTAGGGACCACAAGTAACCCTGTAGTCCCAAAGCAAAGTGTTCTGGGATTATTATAAGTTGCTCTTTGCCTTTTTTCCCCCCATGTTTTCGAGAGAAATCCCACCGATTCTCTTATTGTTCACAGGATTAAATAGTTGTGAAAGCAGCACAAGAAGAGCGATGTTGCTCCAGGTTTCAAAAAAATCTGCCTTGCACGCAGTTAATTGAAAATTTCATTTTTGGCTTAAAAACATATCGGCATCATGACAAAAAACAGCCTTTAAAAAAAAACGGTAAATATTCAGAAAAATAGTGAATTTTTGATATTTATGATTAGGACTGATGTTAAAAATAATGGAGTCAATGAAAGTAGAAAATCATATAAATTTATAATATTTTAGAACGTTTGAATGTGAAAAACACATTTTGTGTGCAGAGAGGTGAGTATTTGACACCGACAAAAAAAGTACAAAAATCAATGTTGCCACAAATCACTGACATATTCCAGATAATAATAATAATAATAATAATAATAATAATAATAATAATAATAATAATACATTAGCAAGAAATTATTAAAACATACAAGAAAATTACCTGAAAATTAGTTAAAAAAAAGCAAACAAACAAAATAACAATCTCAGGAAAATGCCCTAAAAAAATTATAAAATTATAAAATTATACTAATTTTAATTATGATAAAAAGGTATTACTACTACTACTACTATATACTACATACATAGCATATAGTGCACTGACAATAATTCATTTGTTGTGGGTTTTTTTTTAATCTAAAAACAGTGGCATCATGACAAAAACCTGGCATGTAAAGGTAAAAAAAAATTAACGAATATTTGATATTTATGATTAGGACTGATATTGATTATTTATTCTAGAACTAAATAGAAGTATAAAATAATATTACTGTAAAATATTATAAAATATCTTATTGCAAGATTTATTTTGAAACGTGCATTTTCTTAATTTATTAGATTATTATAATATTAAAGAGGTCCCTAAGGGCCATTTAAAAAAAAAAAAAAAAAAAAAAATAGCTCTCAGTTATATTACCTGACCTCCCAGGCACTGAACGTGTTTTCATTCATTTTAATAAGACATGAAAATCAATGTAGTGAGTTTTGTCATTTGGGCATTAAATCATCACATCGTGTGCGTTTGCGCCGACTGCACGCAGATGAAACGGTCCGTGCGCTGAGACTCATTCATTACGAGTCTCTAGGTGGTTTGAAACTGAATGGCAAATCAATTGACCCGCAGGAAGTGCGGATCATTTCAAAGGTATGCAAATGTCATTACATCACACAAAAAAAAATGAATCTCACATTTCTGCTGCTCTTTGAAAGCAGCACTTGATGCCCCCCCCCCCCCCCCCCCCCCCCCCATCAGGACGGATAAACAAGGAGATCTCCGTCTAATTGGATAGTGGTCCGAGCCTGCCTTCCATACATCTTGGAAAATAGAAGCCTGCCAAAGCACAAAGTAATTAAAACAAAAATAAAACATGATGGTCTTCTAAAAGCCATGCCTTTAATGAACAAAAAGACTAATTAATTGCGATGTGTCAAGGAGCGCACTCGCTCTGAATTATAGATGAGCTGTGAGGGGCGGCGGGCACGCAGAGAAATGGGAGATATATGGGCGATGGAACAATTAAAGCGGGCACCGACTCTGAGTCGTGTCGCGCTGCAGACGGCTCCGTGTGGCAGGGGAAATCTTTACGCAGGGAACGAAAAAAACTGCCTCGCCAACTGATGATTTGATAATCACCTTCTTGAAATGTAAAGAAACGTACGATTTCACCGTGTCTGCTGCATATGAAATGTCAAATGTCAGTATTGATTTTCGAATTCGCGCTTCATGCTGACTCTGTGTATTCATTTATTGCCCCTTTGTGGTTATTTTGTGTCTCTCTTTGTGGTTATTTTGTGTCTCTTTGTGGTTATTTTGTGTCTCTTTGTAGTCGTTTTGTGTGTCCATATGGCTACTTTGTACCTCTTTGTGTTTTTTTTTTTTTTTTTTTTTGTGGTTGTTTTGTGCCTCTTTGTAGTCATTTTGTGTCGTAATGGTTATTTTGTGTCTCTTTTGTGGTTGTTTTGTGTCTCTTTGTTTTTTTTTGTGCCTCTTTGTTGTCATTTTGTTTTCTCGTAAATGGTTATTTTGTGTCTCTTTGTGGTTGTTTTGCATATCTTCATAGCTGTTTTGTGTCTCTGGTTGTTTTGCATCTCTTTGTGGTTATTTTATGTCTCTTTGTGGTTGTTTTTTGCCTCTTTGCAGTTGTTTTTGTGTCTCCATGTGGCTACTTTGTGCCTCTTTGTGTTTTTTTCTTGTCTCTTTTGTTGTTGTGTTGTGTCTCTGTGGTTATTTGTGTCTCTTTGTAGTTTTTTGTACCTTTTGTAGTCATTTTTTTGTCTTTTTGTTTTGTTTTTGTGTCTCTGTGGTTTTTTGTGCCTCTCTTTGTGGTTGTTTTGTGCCTCTTTGTTGTTTTTATTGTCATTTTGTGTCTTTTGTCATTTTTTGTACCTTTTTGTTCTGTGTCTGTTGTGTCTCTTTGTCTCGTGTGGTTTTGTGTTTTGTTTTTTTGTCTCTTTGTAGTTGTTTTATATCTTTGGCGTTTGATTTTTTTGTCTCTCTTTGGTTCTGTTTTTATGCATTTTTTTGTCTATGGTGTTTTTTGCCTCTTTTAGTTGTTTTGTGTCTACCTTTTTTTTTCCTAATGGTTGTTTTGTGTCTCTTTGTTTCCCTTTCTGTTTTTTTTGTCTCTTTTGGTTTGTTTTTGTTATTTTCTGTGTTGTTTTGTTTTTAATGGTAATTTTGCATTGTTTTGTGTCTTTTTGTTTTTGTGTGGTTTTTTTTTTATCTTTCTTGTTTTAGCTGTTCTGTGTCTTTTTGTGGTTTTTTTGTGTCTTTGTGGTTCTTTTGCATCTTTTTGTAGTTGTTTTTTATCTTGGCGTGGTTGATTTGCCTTTTTATTTTGGCTCTCTTTGGAGTAATCTGTGCCTTTATCGGGCATTTTTGTGTCTATGGTTGTGGTTGTTTTGTATCTTTTTTTTAGTGGTTGTTTTGTGCTGTCTAGTATCTGCTTTGTTTTTTTCCTAATGGTTGTGTCTTAATGGTTTTTTTTATCTGTCTGTGGTTGTTTTGTGTTTTTTAATGGTTGTTTTTATCTCTCTGTGGTTGTTTTGTGTTTTTTAATGGTTGTTTTTTTCTCTCTGTGGTTTTTTTTTGTTTTTGTTTTTATTCTGTGTTGTTTTGTGTTTTTTTTTGGTTGTTTTTTTCTCTGTGGTTGTTTTTTGTTTTTTAATGGTTGTTTTTTTTCTCTTTGGTTGTTTTGTGTTATTTTTTTGGTTGTTTTTTTTTTTTTTGTTTTTTTTTTTTTTGTGTCTTTTAATGGTTGTTTTTTCTCTCTGTGGTTTTTTTTTTTTTTTTTTTTTTTTCTCTTGTTTTTGTTTTGTTTTTTTTGGTTGTTTTTTCTCTGTGGTTGTTTTTGTGTTTTTAATGGTTGTTTTTTCTCTCTGTGGTTGTTTTGTGCTTTTTTTTTGGTTGTTTGTTGGTTTGTTTTTGTTTTGTGGTTGTTTTTTCTGTGTTTTTTGTTTTTAATGGTTGTTTTTTCTCTCTGGTTGTTTTGTGTTTTTAATGGTTGTTTTTATCTCTCTGTGTTTTTTTGTTTTTTTGGTTGTTTTGGGGTGGTTGTTTTGTGTCTCTTGTGGTTTGTGTTTTTTGTGTTTTTAATGGTTTTTTTTTTTGTTTTTTGTGGTTGTTTTTTTTTTGTTTTTAATGGTTGTTTTTATTCTCTCTGGTTGTTTTGTGTTTTTAATGGTTGTTTTTATCTCTCTGTGGTTGTTTTGTGTCTTTTAATGGTTGTTTTTATCTCTCTGTGGTTTTTTTGTGTTTTTTTTTTATCTCTCTGTGTTTTTTGTTTTTTAATGGTCTTTTTTTGTGGTTGTTTTGTTTGTTGTTTTTTCTCTGGTTTTTTGTTTTTAATGGTTGTTTTTATCTCTCTGTGGTTGTTTTGTGTTTTTAATGGTTTTTTTTTTCTCTGGTTTTTTTGTTTTTAATGGTTGTTTTTTATCTCTTGTGGTTGTTTTTTGTCTTTTTAATGGTTTTTTTTCTCTCTGTGGTTTTTTGTTTTTTAATGGTTTTTTTTTTCTCTCTGTGGTTGTTTTTTTTTTTTTTTGTTTTTTTCTCTCTGTGGTTGTTTTGTGTTTTTAATGGTTTTTTTTATCTCTCTGTGGTTGTTTTGGTTTTTAATGTTTTTCTGTTTTTTTTGTGTCTTTTAATGGTTGTTTTTGTCTCTCTGTGGTTGTTTTGTGCTTTTAATGGTTTTTTTTTTTTGTTTTTGTGTGTGGTTGTTTTGTGTTTTTTTTTTTATGGTTGTTTTTATCTCTCTGGTTGTTTTGTGCTTTTTAATGGTTGTTTTTTTTCTCTCTGTGGTTGTTTTGTGTCTTTTTAATGGTTGTTTTTTTTTCTCTGTGGTTGTTTTTTTGTGTTTTTTAATGGTTGTTTTTTATCTCTCTGGTTGTTTTGTGTTTTTAATGGTTGTTTTTATCTCTCTGTGGTTGTTTTGTGTCTTTTAATGGTTGTTTTTTCTCTCTGTGGTTGTTTTGTGTCTTTTAATGGTTGTTTTTTTTTCTCTCTGTGGTTGTTTTTTTGTGTCTTTTAATGGTTTTTTTTGTTTTGGTTGTTTTTAATGGTTGTTTCTCTGTGGTTGTTTTGTGCCTTTTAATGGTTGTTTTTTTTTCTCTGTGGTTGTTTTGTTTGTTTTTTGTCTTTTAATGGTTTTTTTTTTTTCTCTCTGGTTGTTTTGTGTCTTTTAATGGTTGTTTTTGTCTTTCTTTTTCTCTCTGTGGTTTTTTTTTTGTCTGTGGTTTTTTTTTTTTTAATGGTTGTTTTGTATCTCTTTGTCTTCCTTCTGTTTCTCTTCCTGTTTGTTTTTGTGTCTCTCTGTAGTTGTTTTGTGTCTCATTCACTTGTATTGCATCCCTTTGTCATCATATTTTTTTCTCCTTTGGTTGTTTTGTGTCTCTTTGTTGTCTTTTTGTCTCGTCATGGTTGATTTGTGTCTCTTTGCAGTTCCTTTTGCATCTATTTTTGGTTATTTCGAGTCTCATTCCATTCTGCATTTGTAAATTTGACAGAAAGGGCCTGTGACACTTTGGGCCCCTGGGCCTGTGCTTTTCAATAATTCATCCATAATTCCAACAATAATGCTGCTGGGACCCATAAAATTACAATATCAACATCATAACAACATTATCATTTTTTTTTTTTCTGGCGGTACACTCGTCCTATCAGCATTAATGTGAATTTAGGCTTAGTTATGTTAACTATTACACCTTGTCATATCTAATAAATGCACAAACATCTCTATTATAATGAATGTATAATGATCAAGGTGTTGAAATTTGCAATATGATCACCGGTTGCTAACACTATTGGTAGCTTGTTATTGAATAATTACAGGCTTCACTAAAACAGGCTCACACGGTGGCCGACAAATCAAACGCACACGCACACACTGTAGTCTTTCCAGGAGAATTATCCATCCATCTGACTGGTTTTTCCTGCATCCAGTAACTATCAAACTATCATTTCCATCCACACAGCGACGCTGGGGGAAAAAAAAAAGGACACAGAAACAAGAAAAGGGGGGAAATTACTTCTGCTTTTTCAATTTCGATAAGTCAGCAGTGTTTGTGCAACAAACAAAAACGCACCACCGATTGCGCATGTTCGTCCAGCGTTTGAAATGAAAATATCAAACAACACGTTTGACTGTGTTTGAACGGGGATAGATGAGTGCGGCGAGCCGGCCTCGGTATAAGTGAGCTTTTCAACCTTCTGTCATTGCGCGCCGCTGATCCAACCGTGTTGGCGTGCGTGACACCTGCGTGATGGCTTCGCAGCGGGGGGGGGGT
The DNA here is from genome assembly GCF_008729295.1 of Plectropomus leopardus. Taxonomy (NCBI): domain Eukaryota; kingdom Metazoa; phylum Chordata; class Actinopteri; order Perciformes; family Serranidae; genus Plectropomus; species Plectropomus leopardus. The sequence goes on from NC_056486.1 coordinate 15,430,371, forward strand.
CCCTCAGCTCGCCTCACGTCAGCGGGGGAGAGCTCAGAAGCCCGTCGTCAAAGGGGGAGCGCAGGGGCCACGGTGGGCCTTTGATGGGCTGATTCCCTCTTTCCAGCCATCGATGATCCGCCTCTCACTTGAGGGCCTCGTCCACGCCGAGCGGTAACGCGCCCGCTGAATAGGATCAAATAACAATCTGGGATTAGTGATTGAACATATGAGCTTGATGCGGCGTTCCGGCAGCGAATAACATCACATGAAGCGTTTTTTTTTTTTTTTTTTTTAACATTTTATCGACTTGCTTTGCTTTGGGGGCCACTTTTGCAAAATAAAAACGAGACCCGTGGCCACACACAGCAGCCCCAGACATGTTTTAAGACAATTTTCGGATGTTGTTGGGACATTTCTCGGACATTTTTAGTATATCAGGACGTTTCTAGTATTTTAGGATGTGTCTCGGGTTCCAAGACATTTCCCAGACTTTAAGACGTGCAGGATTTTAGGACGTTTGCTTGATTGTAGGACATTTTTAGGCTTTCGGGGTATTTAATAGGTTTTGGGACATTTCTAGGATTTCAGGACATTTCTAGGCTATCGGGATGTTTCTAGTAATTTTAGAACATTTCTAGGCTTTTAGGACGTTCCTCAGGTGTCAAGACATTTTCCAGATTTTAGGACATTTTCCAGATTTTAGGACATTTCCTGGATTTTAGGACATTGTAGACATTTCCTTGATTGTCAGAGCTTTTCAAGTTGTAGGACAAATCTAGAATTTCAGGGTGTTTAAAGGGTTTTGGGGTCATTTCTAGGATTTCAGGACATTTCTAGGACTTTAGGACGTTTGATTTTAAGACGTCTCAGGTTTCAAGACATTTTCCAGACTTTAGGAGGCTTCCCGGATTTTAGGACGTTTCCTTGACTGTAGGACATTTCTAGGATTTCAGGACATTTCTGGGTTTTAGGACATCCCTCAGGTGTCAAGACATCTCCCAGACTTTAGGACATTTCCAGGATTTTAGAATGTTTCCTTGACCGTAGAACATTTCTAGGCTTGCAGGATATTTAAAGGGTTTTTGGGGACATTTCCAGGCTATCAGGATGTTTCTAGGATTTTAAAAAAATTCTAGGACTTAAGGTTATTTCCTTCCGGATTTTAGGATGCTTCCTTGATTGTCAAGACAGTTCTAAGATTTCAGGCCATTTCTAGGCTATCAGGATGTTTCTAGCATTTTAGAACATTTCTAGGATTTTAGGACATTGTTGACATTTCCTTGATTGTCAGAACTTTTCAGTGATTTAAGGACAAATCTAGGATTTCAGGATGTAGAATATTTCTAGGCTTGCAGGATATTTAAAGGGTTTTTGGGACATTTCCAGGCTATCAGGATGTTTTTAGTATTTTAGAACATTTCTAGGATCCTCAGCTGTCAAGACATTTCCCTGACTTTTAGGACATTTTCTTGATTTCTTGATTTGACCTCTTCATTTTGCAATTGTAAAACAGGAAGCCATCATTTTGACCTATTCAGTTAAATACAGAAACCAGACAAGATGTATAACAACGTCTGTGCTTTTACTTTGAAAACCACCCAAACGTACACAGACAAAAGAAAGATTCATATTGTGCCGACTGCCCCACCAGACATCACATGACCTCCCCGCTACCCCGTCACATCGCTGCTGTATTAGACTTAAGTGAGCATATGATTTCCTGGAATGCAAACTGTATGAACACAACCATGCAAATGAGCTCTTTCCCCCCCCCCCCCAAAAAAAACACTATAAACCAGATATGATAAAGTGTTTTCAGTGATGAGCTTTCAGCGCAAATAGCTCAATAAAAAAAAGACCCACAGTCATTGCCGTGCTGGGAACAAAACGCCCGCCTGCGGTGCTTTATAATCCATAATGTTATGCAGTGCTGATGCAAAGATTGCATCGCCGTCCCGTTTCCGAATGCACCTCGGCCGCACGGCGCTGCATTTTCATTTCATGTTCAGCTGAGCGGAGGTGAGAGTGTTCAGGGAGTGTTACCGCTCTATCACACGCTCACCGGAGCATTTTAGGACGCGCTGCTTCACACCTCGGCTCTACTCCAGCTTTAGTCTTTATCAGACTCCTCACACACACACACACACACACACACACCTGAGTCGACTGTATGCAAACATACGGGTGCATCCTGAGGCATGCTATAGAAAAAGCAGCCACTGCGAGGGTTAATGTTTTTCAGCACATCTGTAAAATCCTTTATGTGTCGTGTCACAGCCCACAAGCGTCATTGTTAGGTTGTTTTTTTCTTTGCACCAAAGAGCACATTCATGAAACAGCTACAATGACTCCGCTTTTTGTTTTTTCCCATAATGCTATGAATGTGTGACCGGGTGGTTAACAAAGAGCTCTTCAGTGGCGCAGCACCTTATATGGAACCTCGTCCGTATTGAGAGCTTCTTAACAATGCATGTCCCAGAGGATTTATTGTGGGAAAGCAAATTTTGCTTAACAGATAAGCTAACAAGAAGGGCTTCCTATTTTTAAAATTATTTTTTTTTTATGTTCAGCAGACGCATGCCAAGTCAACATTCCTCAAAGACGCTTCTGGGAGGTGAGCGACGCCGTAATCCACTTATGACACGTAGAACAGAAGATGTGAATAAAAAAAAAAACAAAAAACAAAATGTGTGAAATGCTCTTGCACAAAAGCATGGTTAGAGGGGACTAACTAACTAACACCTTGAACAGAAATCAGGTCAGAAGGAAACCTTTTGACATGCAAATAGAGAGATAATCACTTTTCATTAGTCTATTGGACTTCACAGTGGCGCGTTCACGTCATGATGGACGGAATCCAATAAAATCCATTCATGTGTAAATCTTTACACAGAGCTGTGCAGTACATGTATGCACACATAATCCCATGGGTCCAAAAACCTCGATAGAGAGCTATTACACTGTCGATAAACTGTAGACAGAGCAAATTTACACAGTTAGCATCAGGCACACCTACGAAGCTACTTAGTTAAGCTAATTATAGTCATTTTGTTGTTGTTCCCAGCCAATATTAGTATGTGGGGCCCGTGTGGGTAGTAAATGGCCTGAAAAATGGGCCCCATTTTGAACTGGGTCTATATTGGCCCCATGCAAAATACCAACGTTGGTGGGTTTACAAAGTGAGCCCCAGATAAGATGTCCATTTTGGGACAATATCCACTTGTTACCTAGTTGGACCTTGCATAACCCCAACCTATTATCATAGAAAAACATCATCCCAAGTCATCACATATTGCCACTTTGCAGTGGACTTCCAAGTCTACATGTTATGTCTAGGTATGCTTCTGCATCTGCTATTGATGTTTTGGGATGGCGCTACAGTGATTTCAACAAATGCACATGGTGGGATTACACTGCACATGATTATGTTTTGGCAACACAAACACATGGCAACCAACAAAAGCACATGCAAGGGCTCATGGAAAAGCGTAGAAAAAAAAACATTGAGACTGGAGGCAAACACCGGACTCCCACATGAAAGTCCAGGGTTTGTTTAATCCGTCCACCAACTCCCCTGCCTTCCCTAAAAGCACTCCTGTGCTCCTTATATTACATCGTTACCAGCAGCATTTCAACTCGACGCTGTCCAGCGGCGTATCATGCAGACGTGACAGGTTCCGTCAGGCAATGTTCTCAACTAACACTGACCGCTTGGATGTTACAGGTGCACTCAAGCTGTCCTGCGGCATCTAAAAATCCCCCCACCGTTTCTGTCTGCCAATGATTTCAGCCGCCGCAGCCAGGCAGAGTATCATGCAGTTGCAAAAGTAGCTTTTGACGTTGGCATCTCACGCCAAAAGCACTGCAAAAGTGGCACTATTTGACAACTTCGGAAAAGAGAACAGGCTGAATGCATATGTACAACAGTTCACATGACATCGACATACGAATTAGCGCCCCATGAATTACGTTACTTCCTTACGTACTTACCTAAGTAATGCACAGTTATGGAGGTTAGGCTTTGGCAATAAAAGTTATTGTCAGGTTTAGTTAAAGAAATATGGTGAGGACGTACCCTTAAGTTCACTCAAAGTTCACTCAAAATTTTTTTACAGTTCCAAACACTCATCTCCTGGGGAAAGTCCAAATTTTTGTGACAGAAATGCAACCCTAACCTGCACCCTTACAAAAGTGCTGGGGACTGCTTGCTTGTTTCCTCACTTCAGTGCATTAGTAACACGATGACAGCCTTTCAAAATATGAAGAATATTTGGGAATTTGAGTGCATCCCTTGATCTGAATTGAATTTGACTTTTATTAATTTTTAATTTATGGGGATGATGCGAGACTGACACATACAAATGTTGGCTGGGATGTTTTTATGTAACCCAGTAGGATTTGTGATGAAAACATTATCAATAAACAGGTAGTATTTTGTGATCATTTCACAGTTATTTATTTGACCTTCTAAACAAGAAAGGTTCTGGTCCAGGGTCTCTGCGCCCCTGATCTGTGATCTCTTTCACCTTGGTAAATAGTTGTTATACCTCAAAAAGGAAGACAGATCCTCGGGTCTATTGGCAATGTTCGTGCTGCACGACATTTACTTCTACATAGTGTTCTCTGGATGCTTAATTATTTTCTTTTTCCTTTATCTCTCAAGAAATATTTTTATCCGTTATATTATTATGATTAACAGCATTCAGGACAAAAGGCGAAGGAAGAATTTCATGTTTTTTTGCCAAACGTATGGCAATTCAGTTTGCTTTAAAACCTCTGCTGAGCCCAAAGCGCCATCTAGTTGGCGCCGAAAATCAAGAAAATGGTTCAAGAGACTCCAATTTGGACTCTCTATTATCAGAATACAGGGCTCCCGTTTGTCACCAGAGTTAAAAAGAAGTCAGCAGGCCATAGAGCCTTTTTTCCCATTATCCCCCCCCCTTCCTCTGGAATAACCTGTTGAGGTCTTTAAATCTAAACTCATTTTTTTGCCTTAACTTTCAATTAGTTGCTTATTCTTTCATTATCCGGCCGGCGGGTCGGTCTCAGTCTCAATGTATAATTTAAGCCTGGTAGTCTTGCCAATGAGAATAATATTAGCTTTAAGCCACTGCTTCTTAATAACCCTCTGTTGTTTGTGTCCCATGAGCACACTGTTTTTCTCTCTGTGTCTCCCTCGCTCTCTTTCTGTCTCTCTCATTCTTTTAAATCAGGCTATCTTGGGACCTCTTTCTCTCTGTTGGTGTATTTTATACACATCACATATATTTCCTATCTGTCCGTTTTGAGGAGGGGTTCCTCTGTTCATTTTTTTTCCCATTTAAAGGTTTTTAGAGAAGTTCAACCTCATCTAATGCAAAGGACATAGGGCGTGGTTTGCTGTATAGACTGTAAAGCACCCTGAGGCAAATTGTGATTTGTTGTATTGAGGTACACAAATAAAGTTGGACACAAAACTAAACTTGTACTACACCATACAGCGTGGTCATCTTGTGCGATAATCCCATTGAGGTTGCTGAGTTTAGAGATTCAAATGTACTTTCTCATTTTTGTTCAGTCCAAACTAACTTTTAAATTATATCTGTTTGCTTTTCACTTAAATATTTCCCCTCAAAAATACTTCATGCAACTCTGTCGGAAGATCGTTGTGGCTTATTCCAAGGTCATCAAATACAGACGATTCAGTCCGACTACCAACTCAAAGCAGCAGTATTTGGCGACCGTTTGGGTGCACTTGCATTCACGCACTCTCGTACTTGCACTCCTTAAATGACCTGGGGCACCAACCGGTTCTGTCTGACCGTCTGATGCGTCCGTACGCTTTGCATGTAGAAGACGGCTTTTGGCATCAAGCTCATACGCCGAAAGCACCGAGAGCGGCACCATTTAGTTCGGAATGAGATCGGGTTGTTGCTTCAATGATGCTTGGTGCTCAAAAGTAGTCAACGTCGATTGACATTTAGCCCGTTATCACTCGGAACTCGTCAAATACGTCCACCCTGTCAGTGCTTTTGGCGTACAAGCATGACCTGAATGCAGCTGGATGGCGTGAGATGAGGACTTGCTCGGACAGAACCGCTGTTGTTATCATTCACCAGATCTCCAAGTGGAATGATTTCTCCGTAGATAAAAAAAAACTCAATGGTCTATTCTTCCCAGTCGTCCACATTGCTGTCCGGCTCATAGGTGTCCACTCGAGGCCGATATTCTTGTGTTCCAGATGGGTCTCCATCATGGACCAGCGCTTGTCCACCAGCTCCTTAGAAACCTTGGACTCAGAGGAACCTTCTGCTCAAAGATCTTGGAGTACTTCTTAAGATCCTTCTTGATCATCTTGATCTGGACTACCCTGAGCAGGGTGGGGGGTCTGGGTCTCCAGAGCAGCTGACAGAAGCGGTCCTTGTTGTTCTTCTGCTTATATGTTCTTCTGTCCAACTGCTAATATTAAGACGCTGTCCTATCAGCCAAGAACATTCACCAGAGTTTTTGTTGCTGCCGTTTACATTCCCACTGAAGTAATTCTAAAAAAGCTCTACCGTCTTTCTTGTGTTTTTCACAAAGGGACTGCATCTGCATTCCAGTTTGCAAGTACAAGGATGATAAAAGAACCTTGAATATTTCATATAAATTAAGCTTTTAATGCGACTTCAAGCAAGACAAGAGTCTTTCTCTTTCATCATCGCCCTCAATTATTACTGATAATGGGACGATATCACTGGGATTTGGGACTTCTTGTCATCCAATGATCATCTTTGTCCTCCTCATCACCCCGGCACCATCTGGTCCGGTTACGACACTCTGGGGGGCATCTAATACTGACTGCTATTCATTTTTTAGGTCTTTCTAATGATCAACACCAGAGTCTTTCTCAAACATAATTTATTGCTTTGGCTGCGATGGTATTTGTTACAATCCAGCTACTTATTATTACTTAAGAATTTTCTAAGCTGTGATCTTGGCAAGGACTCTGTTCACTTACTTGATTAATTTAGAGATCAAAAATTAATCTGCCACTCATTGTTGGCACGACTCTGTTTAAATCAAACTTAATAGCTAGAGTAGTCATTCTGTACATATATGATTTTAAATAAAAAACAAAAAAAACAGCCAGGGAATGAAATTCTTTTGCTGTTGTTTTACTGCGACTTTTCCTCTGGCAATGACATTCCAGTAACCATGGCGGCGGATGCTCGACACATTAGCAGCTTTATTTCTATTGCAGCCACCACACTAGGCGCCACGTAGGCGTATTACGGGAGTGATGATGGAAAGGCGAGCCCCTTAGAGCCCAGCCATCAATTTTTGGTTCTAAAAACGTTCTGAGAATGATACAGTGCAAGTAAATGCAAAGTTATAGTAACATTTTCAGCGCTAAGTGTTAATGTTAAATTTAGGGTAGCATTCTTTATAAACATGTTTTTTTTTTTTATTATTAACATATCACATCACATTTTCATAAAAAAAAGTGTAAGCTCAGTCCTTAATAACATGTTCGCAATGTTGCTTTTAAAACATTCTTCCTTTGTTCTCATGTAACATTGTGGGAACGTTTTCTATAATCAGTGACATCCCAACATCACCAAAACTTCCTCAGAATGTTGCAGTTATAACGTTACATCGTAGTCAGGATATTAACCTTGTAGAAACATTATTTGAAACGTTTAACATTCTTTAAACGTTTATGGAACATGAGATTAAAGTCTTTTCTTTAAAACGATCGTACAACTCGAAGGTATCGTTAGCCAATGTTGTAGTAACATTCCCTGCTAAATGGAAGTCCACAACTTCACAGAGGAATTGCGGATAAAAGACTTTCGGATGATCCGCTCAACTTTTTAAGTTTTGCAACACCTATAATAGCCCAAAAAGTGTTTCCATTGCAATTTTTGCATATTTTTTATTTTTTTTTTTTTTTATTGCTTGAAATGCCACCTCATGTGAGCGTAAACACTTTTTTCAAATTGACGTGTACTTTTATATTTGCAATTTCAATTTTTTCAATCACAGGTTAATGGAAGCCTGCGTAATAAACCAGCATGAACTGGAATTCAGACCTCGTTTGATTAATAGCGGCTAAAAATAATCAACCTGATTTACAACACACAGCATGAAGGTACAAATGCCACCCGATAGCTGTACAACTCTGTAACTTTGTTCTGGAGCTGTTTCGGTCCAAGAAATAATCACTTAGGTTTGAAACAAGATCAGAAGTGAAATAATCTCGATAGATAGATGGGATGAGCAGCTACAAAAGTCAGCCGCCCAGATGGGAAAGGAAAGAATTAAATCAGGACCAGCCGAGACAGGAGGGAAATTTTACCCTCTACTTAGCAGCACTCCCATTAAAGTCTTAGTCCGGATCCCTTTGGAGCATCTGCGGAGCTTTCAGATATGACTCCCAATACCTCCGATGATACACTTTGATCCGGGGACGCCCAAATCCTTTTTGTGCCTTAACAGGATAATTAAAGATTCCTGACGCTCAAGAGTAGAAGCGGTGTTTTCCTTTGTTGGGGGGGGCGGCAGGGGGGGGGGGGGGGTAAAAGAGAAAGCTCCTTGCTCGGCTGCAATACAGGATAAGAGATGCAATATCCCCCAAATGAGGTCCTCGACCCCTGCATCTGGAATTATACCGTAATCTTTCTCCGCTGCTCGCTCGATGGCTTGACGACGCTCGGAGGGTGGGAGAGAGTAGAGCGAAAGAGATAAAGACTGACAGACAAGGTCTCCGATATTATGGCTCCTTTCGATTGTGGGGGGGGGGGGGGCGAAGGCCACGCCGCATTCAGAAACATTCGAATTGAAAACCAACGCCGCCACCCTAAATAAAGGGAAGAAAGGGAATGGTCCGCGCCGCGTTTGAGAGTTGTTTTTTTTTTTTTGAGTCAATTATGCGGCGAGGTTTCTTTTTATTTTCGTTATAGGGAAACGGATTCCTTTACACAATCCACCGCAGCCCGTGCAGAACTGTGTAATCCTGTTAGACATAAAGTGCCACAACAGCACGTCGTTTTCAAAGAAGCAGGTTTTTATATTTTAGGTTAAGGGGTGGTTTGCATGCACCCTCCATGCTGGATTACTAATTGATCTTGTTTTACATTGCAAATGAGTCATTCATATTAGTGTTGGCTCTTGCTCAAAGGGAGGGTGCAGTGGTCTTATCCAGCCGCTGCAGGAATTGATTAGCATTGCACAGAGAGTGAGTCTTGGCAGCATCCGACACAACCATGCAAATGTGAATGAATAGCTAATGTATCGTGGGGAGGATGTTTGTTTCTCTCGTGTCGGGGATTTCCGAGGGGAATGCATTTCCAGGACGGCAAAACACTGCCCGTGTTCATCTCTTCTATTTCAGGAAGAAGAAGAAAAATAAACCCTCTCAAGCAGTGTGTAGCAGTTGCAATACAAATGCAAAATGCACAGTGTGCTGAGTTTGTGCTGCCCCGGCGAGTCAATCACGTGCGCGACATCGGCTTCGGCGAGAGAGAGAAGGAAGACGGAAGAAAGGCGCGTTTCATTTTTCATTCGCTTTTCCGCTGCATCATTATGACAATGCCCCGGGCCTCCAGGAGCCTGATGCACATGGTGGGTTTTTTTTTTTTTTTTGTGGAGCGAGATGTGCTGTCATGCCAGGTTGTGTCTGAATGCGCACAAGCTGCCGTCACCGGTCGCGGTGAGCCAGCAGGGCCTCCGGCGTGGGGATCTCACGGGGTCACATGATGCGTAAATAAAAGCTACCTCGTTATGCCATCATGAGCCGGGACACAACTCAAGGTGCTGAGAGAGGCTATTGAGCCTCTTTGGCTGCCAGTCATCCATGGTTGTAGTCGGTGGTCACGTTCAATTACGTCGCTCCAGGGCATCGTTTAGCCATTTCAAGTCCTGCTGCCTGCAGTTAGTGAAGTCTAAGTGATGATATTTAAGTATTTTACCTGCTTTACTTTAAAGATGAGGCCAAAATGCTAGCTTTCCTACTGTTTCTGAGCACATCGATTCCCTCTTAAGATGTCAAAAACAATTTACTAATAACTTTAATTACCAAAACCAAGAGTAATTTTTATTCTAAAGTCGCTTTTTTACTGTATTTCTTGGGTTATAGGCAACAAAAACTGCTAGTTAACCCTTTGAAACCTGGATCGACATCACTTTTGGGCCGCGTTCAGACACTTTAACGAGTATTGAAACACGAGTAAATTGATTTGATTTCTTTTTTTTTTTGTTTTAAACACGGGATTAAAATTTTTTTTTGGAAATTATTAGATTTGGATTTTTTTTTTAAAGCTAGGGTAAAAAAAAGTCCCCAAAATATTATTATTTTTTTAAAGTTAGGGGAAAAAAAGTCCCCAAAAGCATATATTTATAATTGTCTTAAAAGAATATTTAAAAATACTTGACATTCTTATTTTTTTTATTTTTGAACACTTTTTAATCTATTTAATCTGCTTTTTTTTGATGAATTATTAAGATAATTTCTTGTACTTTTTATTAAAATAGAGTGGTTAAGTTGCTCGCCATCTTACCATATTAAAAAAAAGAAAAAAGAAAAAAAAAGATATCAAACCAGTTTGCTCAGGTTTCAAAGGGTTAAAACAGGGTAGCTTTATCTGCTATTAATACAACAAAAGGATAGAAACAGGTTCAACAATAACACATATTCAACTCCTGCTTTTTTTTTTTTACCAGAATCTATCAGCTGAGGAAATTAACTGTTGCTAATGCGACTTCCACATTGTGTTTTTCATGTCACATTTGGGAACCGAACCAGCTCTTTGTGCTCATAGTCGCTAAGGACGAGACCTGTTTTGTAGCACAAGATTGAGACAGATTGATAATGAGTGCTGGGGCTGCGCTCTTTTCTTTAACAAGCGAATTTGGACCGGAACACCTCACCAGTTGTTATCACTCGGCAATTTTATTATGTGCTGCTTCTGAACTCCCTTTGGCATTGTCACGAGCCCCAATCTAAAGTCCTATATTTGTCAAACTGCGAGCATCTTTGTCTCTGTGTTGCACTTAATATTTGGCAGAAAAACATCTGGCTGGATGGAGGGATAGCTGACTGGGCCAACTGGGCAAAGGCCCACGCAGTGGCCCAAAGTGTCGGAGGAGCATCTGGCCTTCACTCGGAAAATGTCAAATTAACACCTACCAGCCAAAATGACACTCAAAATGACCACAAAGAGACCAAAAAAGAGCAGAAAAACCTTCAAAGGTGCTGCAAGGGACACAAAATAACTACAAAAACAGACAAACAACCAAAAAAGAGACACTTAATGACAACAAAGACACACAAAACAATTACAAAACGACTATAAAGTAACACAAAATGACCAAAAAAGGCACAAAATTACCCTTACGTGGCGTAAAAAGACCACAAAGACATGCAACGGACTTGAAAAGGGACACAAAATAGCCAAAAAAAAAACGCATGTAAAAGATCAAAAAGAGACACTTAATGACAACAGACACACAAAACAACCACAAGAAGACAGAAAGTGATTACAAAATAAAAGAAAATGACCAAAAAAGTCACAAAATTACCTAAAAGAGACAAAAAAAAGCCCACAAAGACATGTGGAGGAGCTGCAAAGGGACACAAACAACTGCAAAAATGGCAAAGCAAAAGACACAAAATGACCAAAAAGAGACACAGAAAGACCAGAGAGACATTCAAAGGAACTGCAAGGACACATTAAGTAACAAAAAAATCACCAAAAAGACACACTTAATGACTAAAAAGACACAAAACAAACACAAGGAGAAACTAAATGACCAAAGATGGCTAAGAATTACCAAAAGAGGGACACAAAATAACAACCAAAAAGGCAAAACAACAAAAAGAGACAACTATCAACTATGAAGTCACAAAAAAAAACAACCAGAAGAAGACACAAAAACACTACAAAGATATGCAAAGGAGCAGCAAAGGGACACAAAATAACTGCAAAAATATGGCAAAGCAGACACAAAAAAACCTACAAAATAGGAACAAAATTAAATGTAATTTTAGAGATGTTTCTAGGATTTCAGGCCGATATTAGAATTTAAGGGCATTTCCAGGATTGTAGGACTATTCTAGGATTTTAGGATGGATTTAAGGATGATTTTAGGATTTCAGAGTGTCTAGGATTTTAGGCTATTTCTAAAATTAAGAACAAAAAAGAATTTCCTTGGCCTGCAGGCCGTAAATTGAGTATCACTGGACTAGTTCTCGTTTGCAAGTTTACTTTGTTTCCAAGCCGTGCAGTAGGTTTAGACTGATATATTAGACCTTCATTAAAAATGGGATCTGGTTCATTACTCCTGGTTTCAGTTAGCTCCCGTCAGAGCCGCTCATTTAATCATCCCTTTTTACACTGATGATTAAAGTCTCCAAAATAAGCCTCTGTTTTCATCAGGACGGGATTAAAGCCAGCGACAGGTCATTTAACAAGCCTCTACATGGTTTTGAAGACATGTTCGTAATCCTCAAAGACTCTGATATCTTGCATAACGACAAAAACAATCACAGTGGCGTAATTTCAACCTGTTACACAAAGCTGGTCTTCCTTTCTTCTGCCATATGGTAGAATGAAAACGATAGATCTCCTGAATCTTAAAACAAAAATAATGAGTCACGCACTGTGCGTAATTTTGCAACTACAGGAATATGAGAATGTGAGCACTTCGCACATAGGCAAGACAAAAATACACATTTTTCATGAGCATTATGACAGGATATGACAATGTGGAGATGGGAAATAAATTATCTCTGCCAATTCTCTATTGTCTTAGTTTATACATGTTATTATTTTTTAAGTAATGCATCTAACTTACCATTTGGCCAGTTTAAAATACATCTATTATGCTCATTTTCAGGTTCATATTTGTGATTTTTTTTTTTTATCCTGCTACATTTTAGTGCCTGTCTCTTTAAGACACCTAAAATCTAGGGTTCAGCATCTACAGTTGACGTGATTACGTTGCTATTTGTTGAACCCCCTTTTAATGAATTTGGCGTCAAAATTTGAGAGCTATACCACACGTTTTCAGCTAGCTATGGGCGCCGAAAGAGACGGTGTTACAACCATCCCTAGACAGAGACAATAATAGTTGCCAAGCAACCGAGATGCAGCTGCCACTGTGCGAAAATGTATCAATTTAACCGCAATACAAAATCTGTGTGGTCATTATGACTGCCTGTTGCCAAAATAGGTAAAAAATAATCACATTATTGAATTAAAAAGTGCTGCTGGTCCCTGACTTTTCCTTAAAATGTATCTTCCACTGAACAAAGTCATATGACATGTAAAGAGGAAAACGGTCAAAATGACCAACATGGCTGTTCTAGTGTAAAATTTCTTGAAATTCAAGAACGGTTGCCACGTAAACGGCCCCTAAAATTGTCAAAACTGGGGTAAAGTTGGAGTGATTGGACAAGATCACCCCCTTGAATTTGAGTCAATATTTTTTTTTAAGTAAAGTTAAGTAGAAAATACGTCACAAAAAAAATATATATATATATAATTCTGTGCAAATAATTCAAACATCAATGAGAAATCACACTTGTAGCTGAAGGCCAGTACTTTTCTTTTTAGCAACTCCAAGCTCTGCTATCAAGATACATTTCACAGTGTGTAGTTTGGATAACCACGCAGCACTTTTCCTTGTACAGTAACTTAACTGCGACCTCTGAATCAGCAGCACTGAAAACAGTGCCTCCCTGATCCACTGTTTCACGAGGAAAAAAAAAAATCACCGGAGGACTTTATATTTGTTATTTAATCTCTGGCTCCCTGTCTTTTCTTTGCTCCAGCGCACCCTGCACTCCTCTGCGACTTGTACTCACAAACACAAGGCAGCGAGGGGCGCGCGTTTCGCTCCAGCTACAGGTGCGAAATGTCGAAACTTGATTTAGGTACCTTATGAGCTGTGAAAACAATAGCCCCAAAATGTCACAAGTAATCCGCCAATCTGATGCCCTCTCATGGCTGGCTGGCTGCCTCGGGGCTCTGTCACCACCAATGGCTTCCAACGTTAAACACAGGCATGCTGAATTACAGATTAAGCACGGACATACCACATGTGCCGAAATACATATTTATGCATCTTGCGTGGCAGGAAAAGCGTGCATCGGTGCGAAAGCTCCAGTAATTTTCCCTGTTGTGTTTTCTCTCATGTGCACACGTCGTGCACGTCACCCTGCAGTGACAGCGATCATTGAGCTATCAGGTGCGTCTGCAGCAGTGTGTGTTTTGCAGTAATCATACAGTAAGCCGTAATCCTCCTCCTGACCCTGAAGTGGTGACACGTTGACAGCTCCTGGAGTGGTTTCATGTGTCAGACAGCACTGTAACCACATGGAACAATAACGGAGAGGCCCGGCGTGTCACCCAGCGGCGGAGTGTTTTACCAGACGGCTGTTTTCTCTTCATCCAACCCCGTATCCGAGGATTTACACCCGTACTGGATGATTCCGAAGTTCATGATTTACATGTAGTCAGTGCTGACGCGAGAAGTGTCTTTGCAGTATATAGCAACACATTTTCATCCCAAGTCGTCACTTTGCCAGATAGACACAGAAAGACCACAAAGACATACAAAAGAGCGGCGGAGGGAAACAAAACAAGGACAAAATGGCAAAGCAACCACAGTGAGACACAAAATGACCAAAAAGACATGCAAAAGATCTGCAAGTACAAAAAGAGGTAACACAACCAAAAAGAGACACTTAATGACAACAAAGAAACACAAAACAACCACAAGGAGACACAAAATGACAACAAAGTAACACAAAATGACTAAAAAAGGCACAAAATAACCCCAAAGACACACAAAAAGACCACAAAGACATGCAACGGAGCTGCAGAGGGACATGAAGTAACTACAAAAACAGGCAAAATAACCAAAAAGAGACACTTACCAACTACATAGATGCACTAAACAACCACAAGGAGACAAAATGACAACAAAGTAACACAAAATAACCAAAAAAAGCACAAAATTACCCCAAAGAGACAGAAAAAGACCACAAAGACATGCAAAGGAGCGGCAAAGGGACACAAAATAACTGCAAAAATGGCAAAGCAACCAAAAAGAGACACAAAACAACTACAAAATTACACAATACTTTGTCAGTGGACTTACTCAGCGAGCAATTTTTGGTTCTAAAAATGTTCTGAGAATGGTACAATGCAACCAATGCAACATGTTAGTGTAAGCAAGTTTTAATTTAGTTCTTAGTCCGTAGAACGTTCTTCATTACATAACGTTACATTAAAATAAAATGTTCTGTAATCTCCTCTATAACATGTTCTGAATGTTGCTTTTAAAAGGTTCTTCCTTTGTTCTAATGTAACATTGTGGAAACATTTTCTAAAAAAGAACATTCTATGATCTATCACCTCTCAACATCACCAAAACATTCTCTGAATGTTGCAGTTGTGACATTACATCTTAGCCAGCTACTACCTCATAGGGACATCATTTAAAATGATAAATATCCTTAAAACGTTCTCTGAACGTTTTCTACTAGCTGGGTATGCATCTACATAGCCAGCAAGCACAGAACGTTCATACAACATTAGCTAATGTTACCTACAAGTTGCAATAATTGTTTTTTCAAAAAAAATCTAAAGCCATAGTGGCATCAAACAACTGACATCTAAAGGGTCAAAAAATGTTTTAAAAATTATTATTATTTCATATTTATGATTAGGACTGATGTTGGTTGAAAGAAAGTAGAAAATAATATTAATGTAGGATTTGGAAAAGCAAATTTTGTGCACATTTTTGTGCAATAATAAAGCCGGCCCTAAAGGCTGATTATAAATGATAAAACATTAGTTCTAATTAATTACCGCATAGAAAATGAGGAACGTTTCTCAAGAACATAAAACGGGTAAAGGAATGGTCAGGATGAACTTTCTAATGACTCTTTTAGTCCGTCCTTTTTAAAGCACTTTCGAGGGGTCCAAATTTCATATCAGCAACATTTTTATTGGCCGTGAGAAATGTTCAGCTTCACCTTCAATTGATTTGTCGGCCTTGTTCCTTTTTTCTTTACAAATATCATCACTGGAGGGCTCGCTGTTTGGGAGGACATCAAGGCAAGACGAGGTGCTAATGTGGAACAGAACGCACCCTATGATAGATCCGTCTCACCTTAATGTGGGTATGAGATGTTATCTGATGCTTGTTTGGCTATTACAGAGAAACTGTATGCCTCCTGGCTGTCTTTATGACTCGGCGAAATCAGTCGGATCAACAAACATGCTCAGTTTATCAGTATTGTAATTTGTCTCTGAAGACAACTTAATAGTCTCTTTACAAGGACACATCAAGAAAGCAATGAAAAATAGCCGATTAAACTGTTTTCTCTTTTATTTTCTATCTCTGGCACACAGTCAGCTAGGAGCATATTATACCTTTATCAGAGATAAAAAAAAAAAAAACTCCCAGGACCTCCAGGAGCCTTTGATTGAAGAAAAAAACAAAAAAAAACAAACGCTAATCTGTCAACTTTAAAGATACGTTGTTTTTTTTTTTTTTTTTTTTTTTCTCGCTCTGGCAACACGTCTTCAGCTAATTTCGAAGCGGCCCGCTATGAAATATATTTTGTCTGATTTTGGAGGGTCTGGCTTGACGTGCCAGTTTGAAGGTAATCATCTCCATCAGTCCTTTTGTCAGTGTCTACCAGCTGGCTGCCAGATCAAACAGAGCTCAACAGCATTTCCAGCACGCAGCTGAAAGCCTGACAAATGGAATAACCAAAGGGTGTTTTAGGAAAATAACAGTCATTCTTCTCACACTCCGAACTCAACTCAAGACTGAGCCAAAAACAGTTAAGTGAAAATGCCCACAAGCACTTCCAGGGTTTGATTGGTTTTGTATCTTTTGTCTGAGAAAGCATGAATCACAGCACAATTCGTAGAAAGCATCCCGCGGTGAAACCTCTAAAAAAAAAAAAAAAAAAGGGAAGGAAGTCTTTATCACAGTTACCCAGCCGGCAGTTTGATGTTCCAATATGTTCCCCTAATATTACTATTAGGTTATGGAAACCTTACCTTTGATGGTTCGGATAGCATTTTGTGCAGCAAGTTTTTTACACAGTTCCGAGAACGTTATTTTTTTAGTTAGAAGAACGCTTTTTTCAAAAGTGTTCTTTAAACATTTAAAAAAAAAAGCATTTTTAAAACCTTCTGATGTTACATTATATGTAACATTTCTTGGTACTGCTATTTAAAAACAAAAAAAAAAAAACATAAGAAAACATTCCTAAAACGTTCTGATGGAAGTTTTTAAGTATTCTCCGAATTTCTTTACTTTGTCAGGAGAACATTATTTGAAAAATAAAGTTGCATCAATGTTTTCTTAAAAACATTTTGTAACCTTGTCCTACACATTGTTTTAAAAACGTTCTTGGAATGTTACAGTCAGAATGATCTAACTTTGCTAACGTAACATAAAAGAAATATTCTGTAAAAGAATTCTTAAAAAACGAAAAACCCCGTGTAACCTACACAACTGGCAATAACATTAATGCAGTGCTTTAGTAATGTTTCCAGAATGTACTTCTTAAAGTTAGAATAACATTCTCTATAAAGAAAATTGCTTTGAAAATGTTCTTTCTTTGTTTTCATGCAACATTGAGCAAAAGTTTTTAAATAGAACATTTTATGATCTGTCACCTCTTAACATCACCGAAACATCCTCAGAATGTTGCAGTTATAACATTATAAAGTTGTAATGTCTTAGTATTTAACCTTACAGGGACATTTACAGCATTATTGCAACTTGTAGGTAATGTTGCCAATGTTGTGGGATCGTTCCCCGCTAACTGGGCTATGCTGTAGACAGTGATCATAAAACATCCTCCGAATTTTGCTGTGAGAACATTCCACATATGTTAACATTGCAGAAACGTTCTTTGAAATAATAAACATCCAGTTAATAGTATGCAACACATTGGTTACAGACAATGTGTTCTGTAATGCATAGGCATAAGCAACCGGCAATGTCAGAGAGAGTTTCTAAGAGTCAATATTTAAAAAACATTAAACCTAAGCCCCAAACTTTACACAACAAAGTAATGGAAAATTTCATGAAACTGATACTTTGTTGTGACAAAAGCCTGCAAAATACCGATAATTTCAGGTTTTCCTAACCTTCAATTTCAGTTCCTTAATTTCCAATATTGTACTACATTGTGTAGATCAATGCAGTTACATCCAATGGTGAGTTTTCCTTCCAAAGCCTTAGCAGCATGCACCACGCTGCACAATAAGTGTTAAATGGAATCGCGGCATTGACCGGAGGAGGTAAATAAAGGAAGTTATGATGGCACCATACATCCTACAGTTATGTAACTCTCACCTTTCATCCCACAGAGACCAATATGATCTCACAACATTTTTTTCTAGTGATTGAAATATGGAGGTCTTGGTGTTGGAATTGAAAACTGAGCCAATTACAGATCTGCAGACGGGGTTTAAAAATGCTATCAACCAGTGATGGGTCCAGAAAGATCGCTAAAAACCGTCATGAAGTACTTTTGTTGGTTGGCTTTACGCAAAAAAAAGTTTCAGTTTGCTTCAGCTATGCGCCCTTTTGGGTTTGGTGTGAAACCAGAATTTGAATACTGTATTGAACTCAACTAAATTAGGGGTTGGTCATCCAAGTAAATGGTCTTAATGGACAATTATAATTGTTTTTGTGATCTTTAGACCCCTAGTAATGAATTCAGATGTAAAATTGTTAGGATTTGTTACACTGTTGGACATCCAGTCTTGATAATTAAAAGGTTTTAGTTAAATATCCTCTACCATGAATTGAAGATTATTTTTGTACAATACTGAAACCCTAAGGGTACCCCTACCAAAAAAAACGAGAGTTGCACAGTATGTATTATGTATTTCCCTTGAATGGATGTGAAATCAGAACGTTGAGATCCTGACGCCTCACACACAACTAACTGTCCCAAAAGCGGATTTCCTCTGTCAAGTCAGACTCAGCAGTGCAGAGACAAGCAAGTGAAAATCCACGTCAATCTGCCAAAGAGGCCAGTGATGCCGAAACAGCAACTCATTTACAGCTGGAATTGCAGTCAATTTGTATACACGCTTCCTGTCTGCGCGCCTCCGTCAGCAGGTGGCTCCTACACATGTTGAGATGTGGAGGAAATGACTCCACTCACGACTGCACTAGATCTGCAAAGTGCTTTGAGGATATAAGAAAATTGCGATGCAAATCTCTTCTTCGTCTTTGATATTCCATCGCCGCCTCTCCTTTGTGTTTGGGAAATAGAAACTATTCCATCAGCGTCGCTCAGTTCTGTGCTTCAGATAATAACATCTTCACAGAAACAGCTATACCTCACACATTTCTGATGGCACAGGTTGTGGTGCTCTCAGAAATTTACCATAGAGGTGGCGTCCAGGAGAAGCGATAGTCCAGGATGTATCGTTATTGTATTACGTACAGTACAATCTCAAAAATAGACACACAAGACAAGAACAGTTCTGTACAGGTACATTTTTACAAAATGTACCTGGTATTGGTATTCATTAGGCTAGAGGTAGGGGTATTAAGTGAATTAAGACAAAAGAAAGACCATTTGTACCATTTCAATCTCAAGGGTACCTGCAAGATTCAAAAAGCGTGTACTATATTCTTCCGAAGGACAGCATCAGGTAATAACACTGCCGGTAACCACGTAAAATAAGGTGCACCAATGTGTTTATAGGGTTGTTGGGAGCGGTGGATGGGTAGATGGCTCCCACGATTCTTTGGAGTCCGAGTCTACACCTTACCATGTTCCTCTTTTGCCTAAACCTAACCATCGGGGACTTTGTTGCCCAATCCCGACCATCGTGCCACACGCACTCGATTTCATTACACGTCTAAAAGTTCAAGTTGCCTCCGTTTGTGTCAAAGTTGATCATTGTATCACTGCATGCACTTGAAGCTTTTAAAATGGAAATAGCTGGTTTGTAGCTTGCAGGTGCTAGTTACTATTATTAAGAGTGAAGATGCATGTGGAGATGCTTCACTTCCAGGGACGCAGCAACCTGCCTGTAATCGGCTGGGTAAACAGCGTTTGGCTGCAGCCCAGTCCCTGCACAGCATTTTGATCACACTCCTGTGACAGGGAACACCTGTGGACGACTGCTGAAGATAAGACTTGTCAAGCGCTCCGAAAACAGCACAGTTGCTGCATACCAATGGCCTTGGGGGAGGGGGGACAAACGGCACCTCAAGGTAATTCTATTGTGAAGGCCTTTTCACCAAAATGGGCGCAGAAATTTTAATTAGTTCCGTTAATGTGGATGATTAAATCAACCTGGCACCGGTAATCTCTGAGCAAAGACAGAGCTGGAAGACTCCGGTGCCGAGATATTCCCTCCCGCTCGTCTTTGACAGTTTCTGAGTTGCCTTGAGTGCATACTGTATGTGACATTTGGATTCAAGACGAGACGCGGGCTTTATTTGTTTCGGCTCAGATAGCAGGTAGCAAATGGAATGAAATGTGACAGTATTGTTGGCATAATTACCAGATAAGAGTGTCTGTTTTCTGCACAAATCCACCGCCTATCACAATCTGTCTCTGTTCAGAACGGTTATTGTATAGCAACACAAGGTCACCACGCTGTCCCGTTTGAATGGTATCAAAGACAGGCCTTTGGAAACTGTCAGTACAGTGCTGCGTGCTGTCTCAAATCTCTAATAAAGTGATTTTAATGAAAATCCGTACTGCCTTAAAGCATCTTGACGATCAAAACCAATTGAAATGTTATTAATGCAGAGGAAAAAAGAAAAGGCTTACTGCATTCTAGCTACTAATGCGTCATCGTACTACACTTAACACTTAATAATGTGAAAGATTTTCATTTTAACTTGCAGTTTGTTTAAAAAACTCTGGTTCATTTACTTATAATCAAGCATGACTTATATATGCTCACCTTATATGTGGAAGTTAAAACTTAAAGTACTTAGGTGAAGGGATAGTTCATCCAAAAATGAAAATGAAGTCATTGTGTGCTCACTCTCATGTGGATGGAGAGTCGGGTGAAGTTTTATCCTCCGCAAAACACTTCTGGAACGAGGTTAAGGCACTCATCACCCAAACAATTCAACCAAATAGTCACCAGCATTCAAACATTGAAAAAAATACATAAAAAAACGACAAATTGTCTCCATACTGCTTGTCCCAAATAATTCAAGTTTCCTGAAGCCCCAAAGTGCTGACTTGTTTTGAAAAACGTCACCCATGCCATGTTTTTCACCTTGTTGTATTGACTCTCAATTGGCATTAGGGTGAGCAGATAACGACTGAATTTTCATTTTTGGGCGAACTATCTCTTCAGATGATATTTTAATTCCATTTAACACAAGGTGCATATTACAATAGACTTGTCAACCGGGCCGTCTGGGAGTTTTTCACAGTGAAATAAACCACTTAATAGTGCAGTGGGGTCAGGAAGCTGCTGTGGTGTTTCAATTACTGGTAGAAGTTAACGATAATTATGTGCGGCTGTTTGTGATTTTGATTACTTGGCCTCCTGTATTTGAACCACAAATCCATTATTCTAAATAGAACTAAAAAAAAAATGCAGTGGCTTTGGTACGAACCGGTGTAATATTTAAACAAGCTGTTAACATTTTGAGCTTTAGAACCAAACACTTTATTTTTTGCATTTTCCAAAAAAAAAAAAAAAGAAAAAAGTACTGGCCTATTGGCAGCAGCAATTTGTTTGGCAGGACTCACTATCACCTCGATCCACCTTCGTCCTGCGGGGAAAAATTCTACAAAGAATGGCAAATTATTCATTCCATTACTGACCCCTCCCCCACCCCCCCAAAAACTCCCCAGTTTCCTCCTACCCACGCTGCCCTCGTATGTAAATTCAAAGATACATTCTCTCCTTATTACAGATAGCGGTAATGAGAAACAGGGAAAAGAGCATGTACTTGTCACTATTGGCTGGAGTGTGTTGATAAATAGTCCCAATTAACAGTAACCTTCAAGGAGCCACTCGAGGTTTTACCACGAAATCGGCGTTGTTTGCCAGGGAGAAAGTCCTTGCGCTCAAGCGAACTGTGAAGAAGTAAGTTTATCCTCAGCAGCGCACGCCTCGAGAGTCTCAACTTCACTTTGTCCTTTAGTGAGGGAGGTGTTTCTAAAGAATTGGGCTTTCACTTTCGGCTGGCGCTGCGTGAGAGATTTATAGCTTTTGAGAAACCAACGAGAACATTTTATATGAATACCACGGTGCATCTCTGCATCTTTACATGTGACCCTGATGAACTGTCTTTCAGCAAGCTCTCGCCACACCAATCACGGCAGAGTGTGTGGAGCTTCCCCGAGAGAGCTGTTTCTTCTGGACAGCATGCACAAACATTTGACGACCGCAAATGCCCGGCTGTTGTTTACGGACTTAACTTTGGATTTTACCGCACAGCAACCTCATAACCTCAGACAGCATCACATAGAGACAGTGTGAACCAACACTGTAATGACTCGCTTGTTTTTATCTTTTACTTTTTGCTGCATTCGTGTGGTGTCAGCAGGTTGTACTTTCCGAGTTGGGAAGTTTGTGAACTTTTTGAAAATGAACTAAAAATTTGATTTTTATTTTTTTTTTGAAGACAGAAGAAAGGAGAGTAGGACTTGTATATATTTCCTTTTATTTTTTTTTTTAAGGGTTGACATTATTATTCTCTATCAGCATTTTTCTCCCTTGAAAAAGTGTGTTTGAATATATTTTAACCTTTTCTGTTTTTTAAGTCCTCTAATTATTCTAGTATATACATTCCTTTATTTTTCATTTAATTTTATTTATTTATATTTATTATTATTATTATTATTATTATATTTTATTTATTCCTTTAATTTAAATTTAATTTTTAATTTTTTAATTTTTTTTATTTTGCAGTGTGATTAGATCAGCTGTGGCAGTCTCACCCAGGTGTCTCCTCCCCTAGGTGACAACCATAAGACTTATAACAACAAACATGTTGCTGAACATGAACTAAAACATTGCATTGGCTGCATTGTACCTGCACACCCAGAACGTGAGTAGAACCAAAAACCGCTAGCTAGGTAGTCATTTGCATTTGTGTTAGCTGTTTGAAACTTGGCTTTTGTGTGAAACAGGGCTCCCCACAGTCCCCCAGTTTAGCACTGATCAATGATAGCGACTGACTGAGCTGATTTTTAATGAAAGCCATCTTTGGCAAACCATCACTTCAATAATTAATGACTGTTGCTGGTATCTATTGTTTTGTTTGGTGCCAGCAAAGCGTCACTTAATCATGTTACCCGGTGTAACCGCGAGCTGCACACAGATCCGCGCTGCATGCACGCGACACGCAGGATGCAGCTCCATCGAGTTTCTTAACAAGCTCTTAAACTGAGGGGAGCTCCTTGAGATGTTCACACATCAAAAGTAATTAATTCCTCTAAAGTTGATAATCACAGCGTTAATTATACTTGTTTACATCTTCAGAGTTATAATCAGAAGGCCCGATGCGTATTCATGAGTCCTTGATTATGGATGCAGTTAAACACAGAAGAGGGTTCAGTCCTGAGGCACCTGATGCTGCTAAGACTAAATGACATTAATGCATGATTAATGCTGTTAAGAGAGCAATCACCAATTTGTCTAAACAGGAAAAGGGTGATTCTGTTGAAAAAAAAAAAAAAGTCGAATGTGGCAGTTCTGTTATGATTGCATGTTATAAACGAGGGTCGGGCAGATTCATGAGCGCGGCCATGTGGAAATGACGTGCAGAAAAACAACTCAATCAAAGCAGAGCGGAGAATAAGAGTGCTGTATTAAAAAGAATTTATGCAGTTAGAGCAAAGTCGTCACACATCGCCGCTTTGTCAGTTGGACACCCGTGACGCCGCAAACAACGCCGAACGTCGTAGTTAGGTTTGTGGTTTGGCTGCGCATTTATACAGTAAGTGAACACTACCAGGTCTGACTTTATTGAAATTCGCCTTGGACTTCAGTGCATAAATATTGGTGTTGAGGACTTAAATGGACAGTGAGACAGTGGGACGTAGGCGTTTTTGAACTGATTGTGATGATCGTTTCCTGATGTTGAAAGATATGTTAAAACTGGGTTGTTGGCCAATGTTGGGATTTCGACTGGACTGTCAAGTTACCAAACCAGGCAAAGATCCCATAGTGCTGCAGATGAAGCTGATAACATTTGGAGAAAAGAACATCCGGAGATGAAACGTGTTTAAATTCACGTGGAACTTGTGTTCTCAAAGCTAAAAAACGATTGAACCGAGCCAAGGTTCCACTCTGCATAACCGTGGGAGTTGCTGATCAATACCTTTGTCTTGATAACTGAGATTTCCAACTTTAAGAACTCAGTTTGCAGCGTGTGTTGACGTACAGTACGGACACAGTGGATGAGTTGGAGAAAAACAGCGATAAAAGTCAAATTAGGAACCCGACATTATTAAGCATCCGCCTCGCTAAGCTCCTCACATACTTATAGCCGTTCAATAAATCCGCAGCTCCGCAACAGTGAGAAGATGGTAAGAGCAATTTCCTTTAACTTTGTTTGTAAATCTATTTATGCTTTATCCTCGCGCTCCACAAAAGATCGGCAATCCACAAACTGCTGACGGTGACGGCCCATCATGCCGCCTCAGCAACTCGCAAACAAACATCCGCCTGTAACTCTTCTCCGAAGTGACTTCCAAAACAGCTGCGTATGAAATTGGGAGGCTCAAATTAAAAATTCTCCATTTGTTTTGCCTCTCCCTGTCTGACGGAGGGATCAGCGCGAGTCAGTGGGTGCAGTAGTGCAGGGAGCTCCCACTCCAGATGGCTGCTGTGTGCGGCGCCCTGATGAACGTGGCGCCTAAAGCCCCGGGGTGGGCCAGGGGCTTTGTTAATGAGCATTGCTGCGACGGTGTGTATGTCTGGGCTCGGCTTGTGCGCTGTCTGGATGACAGCCACCTGTAGAAAGTGGTCTGTGGGAGGTAAGAGGAGGCATGCAACTGCTAACAGCAGCTGGTCACTGAAAGCTGGAAATGTGAAAGCAGCTGGGTACACGGATGTCATGAATGGCACGGATAGAAGTGCTTCGGCCCTTTAAATCACTCGAGGTTTCGCGTGTTTTGCTGTATCATGCCACAATTTTCCTTGAGTACACATTCGCAGCCTGCTGTTATTTTCACCACTGATGCTGTGCCAATTTTTAACAGCACCTGCATCAACATAGAGAGGTGAAACTAAATTAAAAAATTCAAAGCAAAGGCAGTGTGCCGTTTATTTTCTTTTCTAACAGCGTTTCCAGCACTGAATATTATATAACAGTGAAAGGCTCTAAACGTGTATTTTGACAGGTCAGCATATAACATCTTAATGCGTCAAATGCACATTCAAATGTCAGAGAATGCATACATATTCTCATCCCAGTTCGTCACATGTTGCCACTTTGCAGTGGATTTCCATGTCTACATATTACGTTTTAGGTGTCCTTCTGCATTTGCAAGTTCTGGAATGGTGCTTCCGTGATGTCAACAAATACACATGGCACATGGCAATTTAAGACAATTCTCATCCCAAGTCATCACATGTCGCCGCTTTGTAGTTAATTCCTGTGTCTACATATTACGTTTTAGTATCCTTCTGCCTCTACCTCTTTAAGTTCAGGGATGGCACTATGTGATGTCAACAAATACAGATGGCACTTGGCTATTTTTAGACAATTCTCATTCCAAGTCATCACATGTCGCCACTTTGTAGTGAACTCCTGTGTCTGCGTATTACATTTTAGGTATCCTTCTGCCTCTTTAAGTTCAGGGATGGCACTATGTGATGTCAACAAATGAACATGGCTATCTTTAGACAATTCTCATCCCAAGTCGTCACGTCTTGCCGCTTTCCAGTGGACTTCAGCATCTTATGTTCGGTATCCTTCTGCCGCTGCTGTTTATGTTCACGGATGGCGCTATGTGATGTTTACAAATGCACATTGCACATGGTTATTTTTAGACAGTTCTCATCCCAAGTCATCACGTGACGACTTTGCAGAGAATTTCCATGTCTACATATTACGTTTAAGGTATCCTTCTGCCTGTGCTGTTCATGTTCAGGGTTGATGTCATGTGTTGTCAACAAATACACATTGTACATGGTTGTCTTTAGACAGTCCTCATCTCAAGTCGTCACATGTTGTCGCTTTGCAGAGTACTACAGTTTATGTTTCTGGTCTGCACTGTATGGTGCTACTGCGATGTCAATACAAGTACATGGTGCCATGCCACCATGCCAAGCACTGCATTCTGAAGAGACTCTTTATTGGTGTTTTCTTTTAAATAACATTTAAAAGAAAACATCCGGCTTGGGCAAAACTGAATTTTATTCCCAGCGTACTCAAGTTTAGTTTAATTCTGCTCTTTAGTGAATATTTATGGGAATACAATGTATACTGAATACCATTTAATCAGTTTCCCCTCTGAAACTGATAAAAAAAAGGTTGTACCTGACATTAAATGTATTAATACGTGAGAAATACACTGGTTAATAGGTTGTTTTAATGCACATTTGACACTGTGAGGCATAGTATTTTTACCTGTTATTAAGCGAAATGTCAAAATAGACTTTTTGAGTCATTCAGTGTTTCATAAGATACCAAACCCAAGCTTGTAATAAGGTCAAGCTGCAAGTCTTTTAAAATTCATACAACAAATTGATGCGATTGCAGACTTCGACTGTCATCCTAAAGGTCCTGATTGGAGAGACACCTGGTCCAGCTCTCATATCGAGGAGATGCGATTCTGAGCTAAACCGGCTCGTCAGCGGCAGTGGCTTTCATGTGAACAGCACGCCACTGCCCCTCTCCATCTGATTGCGTTTGATAGATGTTAACTGCTCAGAATCACAGTTGTGTGGTAAAACCGAGGCACCTGCTTAACAGCCTGGGGACTGGGCCCGCTCCAGCTTTGATTCGTGAAAGCACACAGACATGCAGCCAGATAATGTGTTACCGAGGGACACAGGGAGCAGGGAGGCTGTTTGTACCTTTTTTGTCTTGTTTTGTTTTTCGACAGGTGAGTTTAGACAGTTTAGGCTTTCTTTCCAGTCTGTTTTTTTTGTCCTTTTAAAAGTTGGTTTGCATTTGCAAAAGCTTACATTTAGGAGTTCTCCACTGTGTATTTATTAGTCTGAAAAACTGAAAGTAAGTAGCGCACTTGCCAAGGCTTATTACACTTACACCGTCATACACCATGTACCTCGGTGAATTTTAAGGTATGAAAGTAAGACGTATAACATACTTCCCAAGCTTGTTCCATTGAACAACTTTATTTTACCAAGCCCTTTTGGTTTTATGTTGCTGATATTTCCCCCAAAGCAGTAATTGCTGACATTTTATCTTAAGGGACGTTTTTACCATAATTGAGTAAACTGACCACACAAGTTATATATTTAACATGTATATCATATAATAATATTATAAAAAAAGAACAACTGACATAAAAAAAATGCACTGAAATCCATGCAGATGCACATTTGTGCCTAAAAATTTCACCAGAACGGATTTTAGGACATCTCTAGGTTTTTGGATAGTTCTATGATTCTAGGATTTTTGGACTTTCCTCAGAATATGGAACGTTTCTCGGATTTTGACACATTTCTAGGATTTTAAGACATGTCTAGGTTTGAAGTACTTTTCTTGGAATTTAGGAAGTTTCTTGGATATTGACACATTTCTTGGATATTTGGACATTTTTAGGATTTTAGGACATTTCTAGGATTTTTGGATAGTTCTATGATTTTAGGACATTTCTAGGATTTTAGGAAGTTTCTTGAATATTTACACATTTCTTGGATATTTGGGACATTTTTAGGATTTTAGGACATCTCTAGGATTTTTGGATAGTTCTATGATTTTAGGACATTTCTAGGATTTTAGGACATGTCTAGGTTTGAAGTACTTTTCTTGGAATTTAGGAAGTTTCTTGAATATTGACACATTTCTTGGATATTTGGACATTTTTAGGATTTTAGGACATCTCTAGGATTTTTGGACATGTCAAGGTTTTAAGGACTTTCTCGGAATTAAGAATGTTTCTCAAAATTTGGCACGTTTCCAGTATTTTAGGACATTTCTAGAACGTTAGGATGTTTGTCGGATTATGACGCAGATGCACATTTGTGCCTAAAATTTCACATGAATACATTAAACTAAGTGTTTTGTGTTCAAAATTTTCCGGACATTTCTGGACCTGCACTTGTGTAAAGCTTTTCTAGTTATTCGGCCACTTTAAGCACTTTACATTTACCCATTTACACACACATTCACATACTGGTGGCCAAGGCGAACAGATTTTGAATTTTTTAAACACTCATAAACAATCAATGGAGTCGGCCACACGTGGCCTTTCAGCCCGGGGGGTTGATGCTTAATGCTGACTGGCATGATTGTTGGATGATTTTCTAATCATGAATACATACTCACTGACTTTAATATATTAGCTGTATTAAGTAAATGCAGGAAATAAGAAAACTCAGCA
This sequence comes from Plectropomus leopardus, assembly GCF_008729295.1. Taxonomy (NCBI): domain Eukaryota; kingdom Metazoa; phylum Chordata; class Actinopteri; order Perciformes; family Serranidae; genus Plectropomus; species Plectropomus leopardus. The sequence continues at coordinate 15,458,878 of NC_056486.1, forward strand.
GCATCTAACCGCCTGATCTAATAAATGTATCAGTTTCAGCAGGAGGTGATCAGAATTCAAACTTTTCTTAGTTACCACATTAAATATTTACGCACGTGCACACACATATTAAAGTCTGAAGGATAAATTTTGCATGGATGGTTTTTCAGTTGCATGCGAGCAAAATGAAGGCAGAGAAGAGGAGCGAGTGCGATCACTGTGATTACCGAGGATGATTGGTTTTTGGAGGACTTTATTATCGAATACAAACTCACTGGATGAATGGGAGCTTTCTGTGTAGTGTGTATAGCTTCAAAACTGTACATATTATCAAAATGAGCTCATGTGCAGTTAATTAGGTTTCAACGCCGAGCATTGAACTGTAACTTTTGGAAATATGTTGACACTTGAAAATAGTAGAGTTGTGCATGAGCAGGAATTTTTTTCATGTAACGTAACGCACTATGAGTTGCCGTCGTTCATATAATTCATTGAAACTGTACCGCAGCAGATAAACACACATTACACCTGTCCTCAGTGATGTCAGTGTGAATAATATGACATGAACGGCGCTGAGTGTTTAATTCTGACACTGACAGACAGTGATGGAGCTTATCTGGCTCCAGCGAGGTGCTTTCCGTCAGTCACGTTCAGGGGGGGAACAGGCCTCCCTCTGATTGGCTTAGTGTCAACATCACCTCTGTAGACAGGTCTCACCTAAGGCCACGAGGTGCTGTGTTATTGATATGACCTTTCATGACCGCGGTCTGCAGTAAGACTGCTTGCCACTCACGGAAAACTGTTTGCTCATAACACCGTGGGAATATACAGTAAATAGACTCTAAGAGGAGAAACGAGGAGACGAGGAAAGGACCAGACATAAAGAGTTCAGTCATTTTTTGATGGAATTTATTTATCGGAGGCGTCTAAATATTACGTTTTAGGCGTCCATGTGAGTCTGCTCTTTACATTCAGGGACGCAATGACACCGCGCGTGATTGTGTTTAAGCAACAACACCGCATGGCAACCAACACAAGGATATCAACAAACGCACATGCTGGTTCGAAAGGTTTAGGTGAAAAAGCTGCAGACGATTAAGATTAGGAGAAGAAAAAACATGGTAACCTGTAAAAAAATTGATTATTTTTATAAAGCATTATAGATAACCATGAGTGCTTGTTACAATGACTATACGGCACTATAGAGGCGTTATAATGCATTATACGTATACGTTCATAGTGCATTACAATGCATTGTAGACACAGGGTTTATAGGAAGTGCTGCCAAAAGAAGTGATTGTATCCTGTTGCATAAATGCAGTAATAAGTTTAAATATACTAACTGAGCAAAATAAAACTACTTTGTTCTTAATAATAATGTGAGTCTCATGCGTGGAAGAAGATTACAGCGAAGGAAACGTGATGCGCTCTCAGCCCCGACCATCACAAAGCGTCTTCAACCGCACTGGACAAATGACTCACCACTTAATGTCCCGACTGTGACCGGCCCGACGGACGAGAATCAATCTTTATGCTAAGTTTCCTTGTACTGATGCTGAAAATGACAGCCATTATCCAGATTTACATTTTATCTCCCGCTAAAATAATGACAATCAATCATCGGGGGTGTCACGACTGTCGATAATTACACAGTGAACGGCCAGCGGAGGAGTCTGTCTCGGATAGGCCTGCGATCCGCTAACAGCAGAGTAAGAAGGAGAGGATGACAGTGAAAAATGACTCTGCTTTGCATACATGGATGAGCAAACAGAGCATGCATCATAAATAAGTGATTTTTTTTTTTTGTTTGCTTGTGGACTAATGTTGCGTCTGTGTCCTCACTGACTATAAAGAACGGTTATTCAGAGGAAGCTGCTGCCGGTTTGTGACAGCGACAGATGAATACAAAGTAATAACCAGTTATTCAGGTCCGCATTTCTGATGACATTTTCGTTAAACTACAGATAAATATAACTGCAAGCAGCAATTGTGTGGTTTAAGCCGACATTGAACATTAGAAATTTACAGCTTTGAAGCATCCTGATCTCAGTACGTTTACAATACCTGCATGTAAACTCACAATTATATATTTATGTAAAATAATAATGAAACAAATATTTTCAAAAACACCTAAACACTGTAAATGCTCAAAAAAAAATAAAAAAATGACAAATGTCAAACAATGAAATTTTATTCCATAGCACCTTTCAAACAAATCTAATGCAATTCAAAGGACTTGACACTTTGAGTGAAAAAAAAAACAGAAAAAAAGCAGTCAAAAACCCCTCAAAAATATAGAAAAAAACCCTAAAAACTCTTAAATTCTAAAGAAAAGAAAAATTACAATTCATTAATTATTTTTTCCCCAGTTTTTAATTAAAAACAAAAAAAAAAACCCAAAACTCAAAATGATGAAAAACGCGTATGCATTTATGATGTCAAGTCGGCTATAACTCTTGTTAGAAAATTATCTCCGATTTGCCGAATTGTTTCCTGCACGCAAGGACATTCATGTCATTTTTCCCGACGGGAAAGTCGTCATTCTGATTATTCAGACATCACATGAACGCAGCATTTAATAAATTTGAAACCTGGAGCGACATCACTTTTCATATGCGACATACAAACAACAACTTTATTTAACCCAACTTCTTTCAAACACATGGGGAAAAAAGGGCAATGAGCAAAGGAGTTATTTCTATCTGCTCGCTAAGCCACGCCCCTTTCAAATTTCATTCATGAATATTTTAAATTATTAGAAAAAGAAAAACGTATAAAAAAAAAATGTAATGTTTATCAGAAAAGCTGCCAATTCAGTTTTTCAGGTATATTTAAGGTGATCGGTTTTGTCCAATTGTGTTCACATGCATGCATGTGGATGCAGAAGGTGGCTTTTGGCGTCATATGTGCTACATCTGGAAAATCCACCTTTCGGATCAGTCGCCCTTAGAACTTCCAACCATGTTTCCAACCCTTAACCCTGCGCAAGGAACCCGAATGCCTCTGCAGCCAGCTAAAATGCTCCCCATTAAAATGTGCCATCCTCTGATCTTATCTCTGCATAAATGTGTGTGATAGCACACAAACACCGCTCCCGCATCTCACTTTAGTTGGATTAAGGTAAGAGCATCAAGCATTTCCCTGCCATTTCTGACAGGCTCAAGTGGAAACGCACTCCTCGAGGTCTTTGTCATTTGCATCGGCTCCCTTTGGAGTTAAAGCTTGTGGAATAAAGGCAAAGGCGCATTACATATCCACGCAGGGTTTCTCATTTTGACAGGAGGACATAGAGAGGGAAGTGCAGAACATACTAATATTACCTGTCAGCCTCCCATTAAATGTGCCGCTGCCTTGGGTCAACATATTAGAAAGCCATCGAGTGAAAATGTTATTTTTCTTCAAGCACCAAACTGTCAGCTGGTGCATTTGCAGAAACCATTATATGGTATGATTATACAGCAGGAACAGCTTGAGAGATTTTCTTCAAATTTGGCATAAGCATTCAATTGGACTCAGCAATGAGCGGATTAAAATGTGGTGTTCAAAGGTCAAGGTCCCCGTGACCTTGCATCCATCTCAGTTTTGTGATGCAATATCTGAAGATGGCCTTAAGGGAGGTTCCTCTAATTTGGCACAAACGTCCATTTGGACTCAAGAATGAACTGGTAGGAATTTGGTGATGGAAGGTCAAGGTCACAGTAACCTTACATTCGTCCCATCTTGTAAAAGAGATATCTGAAGAACACCTTGAGGGAATGTATTCAAATTTGACATAAACATTCACTTGGACTCAGCAATGAGTGAATTAAAATGTGGTGTTCAAAGGTCAAGGTCACTGGGATCATGCATCCATCTGAGTTTCATTAGTGCAATATCAAAGGATGGCCTTAAGTGACTTTCCTCAAATTTGGCACAAAAATGGATTGGTTCGAATTTAGTGATAGAAGGTCAAGGTCACGGTGACCTCACGTTTGTCTTGTGAAAGTGATATCGCTAGAATGTATTTGTTTTGCTTTTACATTGGTGTCTGTCTTAAAAGTAGGTCTTAATTCGTTTTAGTTTTGATAAGGTTTTACTTAAAATGTTGCCCCTAACATGATGAAGATATTTTCTAAATTTTGTGTTATTCTTCCAACAGACAGAGTTAAATCATGATGAGCGCATGTTGTAACCATGATGCTATTTTGAATCCCACTCAGTCTGACACAGAGTTATGTCTTGTGTGATTTTGGTTGATATAACACGCCACATTATTCGGTCAACATCTGCAGTGATCCATGCCTTTTTTTTTTTTTTAGAGAGAGAGTGACTAATTCTCTGGGGAGCAGCTATCAAGGTCAAACCGCCAGCCCGCTCCATCCATTTTTTGCCAGCTGTCCATACACACACTCACACGTATACACAAAAAACACACTTCCTCCTACACACCCCACCTCCCAGGTGAGTGTCAGACCCTGCTAGCATGTCACGAGAAGCGACATAAATCAGCTCAGCCTCATATCTCATCAGTCCTTGGTCTAGATTAACAGGTGCAGCCAGGCAAGCAGTTTCTGTTCCGAGCAGGGAAAAGGAAGGCTGGAAGAGTTTCAGAAAATAGGACGGTGTTTAACACCAGTCACGTACAAAACAGAAAGGGAAGAACAAGGAAAAGAAGGAGAAAAGTAGACTAAGATTAAACTCAAAAAGTCAAAAATATGTAAAGAAATTCAGATCAATTATCTCGACAACAGCAGCTTAACAGAAGGAAGATCAGTGGTAGAACCTGAAAGAAATCGAACTATCCCTGGGAAGGGCAAAGAAAAAACTTTTGTGGAGGCCCTGACATACAAATTGGTCAGATTTAACACTGATCTTGAGAGACTTGAAGCTTTATCTACATAAGAAACAATCTAAATCTAATTCAGATGTGCAATGGTACATCTGATGTTACGGTTTAGACTTCTGTGTTTTTATTGTAATGATGTGGTTATTGTTTTAAATGTAACTGTGGAGGCCTTATATGTGCAGCACTGAGTCCAAGACAAATTTCCCTAATGGGACAATAAAGCATATCGTATCGTATTGTATCGCATCATATCGTATCGTAGCGTATTGCATTGTATCGTATTGCATTGTATCGTATCGTATTGCATTGTATCGTATCGTATCGCATTGTATCGTATCGTATCGCAGCGTATCGCATTGCGTTATATTGAATTGATCGTATCATCATCGATCATGTTGTTTTGATCGTGTTTTATTGGTTGTCATGTATCGATTGCATCGTATAGATCGTATCGTATCAATGGCTTTGTATCGATTGTATCGCACCGTATCGTATTATATCATATCGTATTGTATTGTATCATATTTCAAAAATTAAACCAGCAAAAAGCCAATTAAAAAAAAAGCCCATAGAGGCATAGGACCTTTCAGCTGAGGCCCTTTTGGTAGTTAGAATTAGTTTTGTAGGATGAGCTTTGAAATTCAAATTCGAAATTTAAATTCTGCTGGTTCCCGAAGAACCAAAATAAAGGTGCTGCAATGGCCCAGTCAATCACCAGACTTAGATTCTTCATACATGAAGCATCTTGCAAACAAAGGCACAAACTAGCATGTTCAATACATTTTTCCTGTGTAATTCCACTAAATTGCATACATGGATTGAAATGTTACATTTTTTTTATCTACAAAGTTAATACAATGTCCAGTCTAAAGTTCATGCGAATAGCTGCATTGGAAATAAGTTAAATGCAAAAATATTTACATGTTAAATTCTCATTTCCCAACTGCATATAGTCTTAGTTATCAAGCATTTAAAAGAGGTATATAATATCAGGCGTCTGCCACAGCTTCTGCAAGAAGGCCACATTAATATGCTCCCTGATATGAATAATATAGATATTCCTATAGAAAATGGTATTATATAATATAACATTAAGTATAATTTTTCCAACGTTTAATGTAGTAGTGGTAGTATGAAAATGTACGACTGTTTCTGCAGTATAACTCTAAAAATGTCAGTTCCTTAAACTAACCAGACTTCTGTATCAGGTTTTATGATGGCAGTAAATATTCTGGTGTAGACAGCAGACAATGCAGCACACACTGCTGTGTTCACCGTCTCCCACACAGTCACGGCTGTTCGCCTTCATGTTATTTAAAATACTTTTTAAACTCCGCCGTTTGACAGGAGGGCCTGGAGAAGGGATGGAGGCCATTTCGGAAATTTCAGCCTGACTTCCACTACCGCTCCCCCGCTCATGACTCCATAAATTGGCAGCAGCTACTGTGGACACACACGCACACACTTAAATGCACACACACACAATAACCAGACACAGTAAAACAAGAGCGAGTTGCCTGCAAGCTCTGTTTTTTACCATCTAATCTGCTGTACAGTCATGTTTAATAATGAAACGCTGTGTATTATTATTCATAACTATGTTATTCTCACTTCCATCTCTGCAGAGGGAGAATATGGAACAAATCATATTGTGTATTAGCTCATTAAGGAACACATCTTGCTTTTCATTAGGTATGATTTGGTTTAGTAAGAGACAGAGAGCTACACAGCAGTTGTGTCTTGTATTCCTGTGTGCACAGTCATGTTACTGCATGGATTGCTTTTCCTACATCGTGACTAAAGAGCAGGGCGGCGTGACACTATGATGGGGCACCAATCATTTTTCAATCATCTGCCAACCAGCGCCACCTTGTGGGTCTTACAAATGCAGATTTGTTTCGTTTTTCTTCTGTGGCTGATTGGAGTTGCGGCTGGCTCAGGTTTTCCTCGGACCAGCCCCTGATTGGACTGATTCAGTCTGTAGCACACACGCACATCTATTTTATTTATTTTTAGTCATGTTTAGTCCTACTTAACCTGTGGAAATAGTTGAATGTGTATCTTCTGTGACTTTGGATGATCTTTGTAAGGTCTGATAAATGATTGCAGTCAGGGATGGCTCAGGTTTTCCTTGTACCAACCCCAAGTTAGTTTGATAAAGGTTGTGAAACACATGCGCATCTATTTTTTGTCACGTTTAGTCCTGCTTAGCCTGTGAAAACAGTTGCATATGTATCTTCTGTGGTTTTGGATGAGCCTTATCAAGTCTGATAAGCTGATTTTAGTAAGGGCTGACTCAGGTTTTCCTTGAACCAGCCCCTAGTTAGGCTGATACAGGCTGTGCCACACATGCAAATCTGAGATTTTTTGTTATGTTTAGAACTGATTAGCCTGTGAAAACAGTTGTATTTATGTCTTATGTGGCTTTGGATGAGCTTTGTCAAAAATCTGGCAAAATTTTTGTAGTTAGGGTTGGCTCAGACTTCCCTCGGACCAGCCCCTAGTTAGGCTGATGAAGGCTATGATACCCTGAGCTCCTCTTTCTTTCTCTCGATTTGCAAATATCGTTCCTATCAATACATGTCACTGTCTTGTGCTGCCTTGTCTTGCAGGTTCCTGCACATTTCTCATCTCAAGTCATCACATATTGCTACTTTGCTGAAGACTTCGGCATTTACATATGCATTTACAACATTTCCACCCGTTATATCTGGCCACATTGTCAGTTGACACCAACTGGAGGCGTATCATACAGCTGCGAAAGGTTGCTTTTGCATTCTTACACCAAAATCCCTGCAAAAGTGGCAGTATTTGACAACTACAGAATAAGAACTAGACGGTGTTTCAGGATCTTCCACATCTGCGCTCTCAGTGTCTCTGCACCCTCACTGCAGCCAGGAAACAACTGCAACATCACTGCAATGGACAGTTTCTATCTTTATAGAGATATGACATCATAACTTTACCAAAGTCCTGACAGCTGGTTCAAAGGCACAATTTCTTTAAATGTGTGCATTTCTGTATAGATGAAACATTTAGATACTTTCACTGTATTTAAATAGCAACTACACCTGCACAAAGTTCATTTCTGCTATACAAAGTTAGTCAGGAGACTTTTTTTTTTCCTGCTTCCTGCAGAAGAAGTTCCTACCTGTAAGAACAGAAGAGCAGGCAGCTTTATCATCTCGCCCGAGAGCTCCTTGTAGATAGAGCCCATCTCAGGGGTTGCTTTGTACTGACGTGATGTGCAGTGCAGCTAAAGATAACACACAATCAAGTCTGAGTCCATGGCAGCACTCCAAAATGCATTTACCCAGCACAAAAAGCTCTCAAGCAGTCCAGGCCCGCTCCAAACATTCTTTACCCTCTGCTAGATCGATCGAAACGAACGCACCGTTCTTTACCTCTGCAGCAGCGTTGATTAAAAGCTATTAAAGACACCTGACACACTGTGACAATTTGCCTGCTCCCTCCCTGCTGTGCAGCAGGTGCCGGAGTCTGACACAATAAACCAGCTAGAGGAGCAGATGTGTGTTCAGGAGGAATGCCGCAGTATTTCACAGAGCTCCACTATGGAACGAAAATAATTTTGTGTGTAGGTGACAGCTCTGTTGACAGTTACAGCTAAATATTTCCTTACACGCTGCAAGTTGATACAGTGTCAAACTATGACTGTTTTAGTTTGTATGTTAATTCTGATGGTAAAAAAAAAAAGTGCAGCTGAATTATTTTTGTGCGGCCTCTAACATTCAACATTTCAAAATAAAAGCACAAGAGTTAAAAATCTACAAATTGCGTTTACAACTTTTTCATCCAATGCAATTTAGTACATTAGCTTTGCCGAAGATTATACCCTGAGCTTGGCCATTTGGAAAGGACGGCACCATTCACGACGACATGATACATCCCTGAATTGCATCAGTTTGAAATGCCACTGGTAACGATGGATATAAAGAGCTGGAAGGCCCCGGAAGGGTGGAAAGGTGTCAGATGGATCCAACAAACTCTGGACTTTCCCCCAAGAGTCAGCTGTTCGCTTCCTGCATGGTGTTAGTTTCTTGTTGAAACCGGAGTGTATTTTTAAAAGACACAGTGCTTTATACAGGCCTTAAGAACAGACGCAGAAGGTTACCGACCTCACAGGGAATGTTCCCAAAACACTGGCTAATGTTACCTACAAGTTTTTTTTTTTTATAATGTTTTTTTTAAAAAAACAACTTTTTTTAATCTATTGTTCAAAGAAATCTTTTAAGGAAGTTTATCATTTCAAATAATATTCCTGTAAGGTTAAATAGTGACTAAGATGTTTTAACTGCAACATTTTTAGAAAGTTTTGGTGATGTTGAGAGGTGACAGATCATAAAATGTTCTTTTATAAAACGTTCCCACAATTTTACACGAGAACAAAGGAAGAAAATTTTCAAAGCAACATTCAAAACATGTTATGTTGCCTGAGATTACATAACTTTTTTTTTTTTTTTTTAATTAAATATAAGTTCCTGTAATGCGATGTGTTTTTATGATGTTCCGTAACTTTTAGAAGAACATTATGGGAACTAAAATGAAATAAATTTGCATTGTACCATTTATAGAAGGTTTGTAGAACCAAAAATTGCTAGACGAGAAGCAAACACCAACCTCCTGGGTGAAAGTCCAAGTATTGTTTGATAGGTGACTTTTGGTGTCTGGATCTTACGCCAGAATTAGTGCAAAAGTGGCAGTATTTTACGACTTCAGAATGAGAACGTGCTGGAGTTGTGGTGTTTTTCATGAGGAATTATTTGTTCGGCATCAAGGATACACATATTTTGGTGGGAAACACTGAAGCCCCTCTTATATTTTATTGTTTGGCTTTATATTGGCTTTTCTGAGTATTCTGAGTCTCAAAATAACATTGTAAAAATATTCAATTGGGATGATTAATGAGGGAGATAAGAGAAAAACTGTGAACTACTTACAGGCATCAGACATGAAACAAGCACCCAGAACAGATAACAGAGCTATGGAGTAGTAATAGAGGAATATCAGCTAATAAAAGGCTGGCCTGCAGTCACTTTACTAAAGTTTCTTTACCTCTGACAAGCTGTTTCTGCTTTCAAGATAAAACTGCAGCTCAGGCAGACACAGAGCGGCCTATCAGAGAGTTGCTTCATCCGCCCCACTCTTAATGGTGTCTGGTCCTCCCTTGATTTCCGAGATGAAAATGCAGAAAACAAGGGAGCTATAATGAGCGTGCATTCATTTCCACCCCCGCAGATTTTCCATGCATATCTACACATCCATTGTTATTGGACTCTGTGTGACCTCTGGCTGTTTGAAATTCATCACTGAGCAGCCGAGCTATTTAGCATCACGTAATATCGCCACACATATTTCAGTCCAATAATTCCCCCCACCCTTGTTTAATGATTAAAACAAATAGAGTTTTATCCTTCACCATTAAATGGACTGTTTTAGTGTGTTTCCTCGCTCGCCGGTGCATCTGTTGGCAAATGATAATGCGGTCTGTGAAAATGTGCCATCTTCTATTTATAGGCTGGCAGCCCTAATAACTTTGTGTCCGACATTTCTTACAGAAGTATGATTGTTATTTTACTGCTCAGACAGAGAACAGGGCCTCACTGAGGAGCTTGTTCCTTGTAAGCTTCACTTTCAACACAAAGCTTTCATTGGTCATTTCATTACGTTGCATTTGCATTTTCACACAGAAGGAAACAATGGCGGCATCATGTTGCTCCAATGTGAGATTTAAGACAGCATGCTGGCACTGGGGAAGCAAGAAAGTCGTGCATGTTTGACGTTTAACACATTAGTGTCTACTGTATATTGTGCGTGTCTTTCTAATCCCCCCAAAATGGCATAACATTGCAATAACAATTATGTAGCATCTCTGTTATAAAGTGGCTATTTGTGGATATTTATGGCCACTTTTCTTCTTCCATAAGTTAGCTGCTTACTGCTGACAGGTACTTTTTTAAAATCACATCTTACCCGCCTGTTTTTAATCCAAACTCATCTACGACCACATTTTAGCCTCAGACACTGACTTCAAAAACTCACCTTTCACGGCAGCATGATACGCCAAGGACAGACATTTTATAATGTGGTGGGATGGCCCCTTTTGTGGCATTATGATACGCCGCTGATCGGCCGGATGACACTGATTACAGTGCGATATGGTGGCAGGTGGCATCAAATGTGCTTTAATATGCCACTAGATGGTGTTAGTAGGCTGGTTTCCATAAACCCTCAAATTGCACAAATAGAAATTGCGAATATAAAATACGCCTTATTGAAACATGTCAATTTTGAAAAGAAAAAAAAAACTCCCATTTATCGCAAAACCTACTGCATGTATTTTACTAATTTTTGGTTCACTTCTTGCTAAAGCGCTCATTAACTATCCAAAGAAGCCAAAGAAATCATGCCAATTTTCTCAAAGGCTAAAGGCACATAAATATTCTCTTGTTTATTTGTTTTTCCCTTGTAAAGTGCATTCAATTGAATTAATTCAAGTTCCCTTGCTGAGTTTGACTGATTTTATATGAAATAAAAGTGCTTTTTAGTGCCATCAAGGTAATATACGAGTCAAATTTTATGAAGCACTCTCTAAAACGATGCTGTCACACATCCAGTATTTATTACATTATGTGCAGGATGATTTTTTTTAATGCATTTTAAATTCCGTAGCACCGTGTGCAGCTACTACATTACAAAATGCTCTTTCGCCAGCATGCCAGCGAACAGACGTTGGCATATGGAGACATGTAAGCATTATCTCTAAGTTAATTGGCGCGGTAATCCTTTAAAATGATAGGAGGGTCATGGAGGTATTTATGTGCATTAAACGAGAACCTCATCATATGGAATGGCTCAGAAAGGAGGAAATGAGTGGAACAAGAGCAGTGCAGCCATTACACAAGAGCCCATAATAGCAAAATGAAAATCCTTGTAAAGTCAGTGAGGAAGAACTGAGTACAATGTGTGTTTACGCTGCCAGAGCTTTTCATGCGTTTGTGTTGGAAGTCCTTTCAAAACCGGAGACAATACTGAGAAAGTGACAGAACGACGCATTTCCTCCCTTTTCAAAATGCATAACTGATTATGACAGGGTGTGATATTATTGTAGCGCCAGTCATTTGCATCTCACTGTGGTGAAATGAACTCATTTCATGGTCCACTGGGTGGTTTCGGGGGGTCCACAAATAAGTGCGAATTGCCACTTGCCCGGTGTTTGGACGGCCGGGGCACAGACATGAGGGAGTTTGGAGAAATGTGAAAATTAGGCCTCGGTAATGCCCGGCCACAGCGCACATTAGTGCTGCGAGATTTGCATATTGCTTTCCTTCACATGTGGTAAAAAGAGATGGATCGGTTCCCGAGCTTGTGTAGCCCAGAGGAGGGAAGGAAAGTGAAGGGAGCTCTCCTGTCGCTGCTGTCCGTCTCGAACTCCTGGACCGGACTCAGATCTGTGAACTTGTGCCAAGGCGCCCGCAATTCAATAAGTCAAGGTCATTTTGAGCAGCTACTTTTAGCATTCATCATCAATAAATTATTGCCGTATTAATTTTGAGACATTAGAATGATTACTGCAGACAAATGAGGCCTTCCCTGAGAAGACTGGCAGCGGATTCTGTAGAGTTTTACTCTGTGTGACACCAAGGTTGTTTAAAGGACATATTGAGGAAACTTTACAGAACAAAGACACACCAGCAAGATCTCATTCTAACTCGTCACATATTTTCGCTCTGTCAGGACCTTCTGCATGTACTTATGATGTTTTAGGTGTCCTTCTGCGTCTGCTATTTACGCTTCGGGATGCTCTTACCTTGATGTCAAAAAATGCACACGGTGGGATGATGCAACACGGTCCTTACGCTTACACACCAGCACATGGCAACCGAGGCGCACCGTCATGATGGTTGGGATTTGGCAACAAACTCACAGATGGTTCGGTTTAGGCAAAAGAGGCAAATCCCGAACCCTCCTGTCTGAGTATGATGTTATCCGAACAATCGGCGCCAGCCATGGATGTATTAAGAAGATCTGGATACAGCATGGAAGCAGGGCCCCCTTCATGGCAGTCAAAAATATTATAACTTTTTGACTTCGAATCGAATTAGATGGCTTAAATCTAGATAGTGAAATTGAGTCGTTTTATCCACCGATTTACAGATGTCTCTTTCCCGATTTAGTCAATGAGAAAAAGTCTGTCTGGGTCAGAGGGCATCGTGTAACGGACCGCGATGGTGTCTTTCCACTTTTGATTTAAAATTTGCCTCAGAGCCTGGCGTACTTCCTAGGGGCCTCCTAGAATGTCAACAGCAGACGCAGAAGGACACCTAGAGTGGAATACCGAAGTCAGAAATCGATAAATCCGCGTCGGGTTTTCCAACTTTAGATCTAAATGCATTCCCGTGCATCTGCTCGGGAAACATGGATGCCTGCAGAAAACTCATGTTTCTTTACCAGACAACCCACCTCCCATAGAAAACTTTTTGCCGACTTTTAGGTCTTATGCAGATTCACTGATGTAGCAAACAGAGTTTCCGACTTGGAATCCAGATTTGAATGGCCTTTCATTCATTTTTACCCAAGTTCTGAATACAATGGAACACAGCATAATATGTAGATGTTGAAGCCCACTGCAAAGCGGCGACTTGGGATGAAAACATGTTGGTATAACGTTGCTCTTCTGATGAAATGATTGGCTCTCGAGCTAAACTAATTCCTGGCCTTTCTCAGTCCTTCCCAGAGATGAATATATTTGAGACCGTAGCTGAACTCAAAGTGCGTCTGCCCGCGCTGCTCCTGTTGCTCTGGTTACTTTACAAATGCATAAGCACTCAGCACTTTGCCTCAAGCGGCGGCATGTGCTTCCCTTCAAGGCACATCTCTGTCAGCGGCACCAGTCAGCTTTGTTTGCCGCGCTGCCCTTGTCACAACGCTCATATTCACTAATTTTAACCTCGCCCGCTCACTTGTGCATGCACTCGGACTGAAATAGAGCCCCATCTCTGTTAGTAGCAAGAGGAGGACAAGAGTAGCTGGAGAGTACAGAGGGTCCCCGTGGGGGACAAGGTGGTACAGTGGGCGCTCCAGATGGGTGGGAATGGAACAGACAAAGCACCATGTATAGCAGTCACTTTTAATCAGCCAGTTCTAAACTGCTGGCTGGGTCCAAAAATGGGTCAGCAGTCTATTTTTGGAAAAGAAAGTATGTTTCCATAAGTCCCAAGGCAACGGGGATATAATTTATTCCTTGAATCTTTAAGCCCAAGGCCAAACGAAAAAGCTTAATGTCTAATAAGTATCTCATTTAGGCCCGAGGCTGAAAAGGTTTAAGAAGGCCTTATCGCAGTGATGCTCAGTGGCCCAAAATCCCTATTGAGTTTTGAATATCAAAGCTACAAGGGAAAGATATAGATGTCAGTGAACTTCCAGAGTCACATCCATTCTGCCATACTGTCAATTCCCGCCTTCCGTGGGTTAAACTCCCACACATAGGTGCCCCGACGCCTTTAATCGCCCGTCTCGGACACAACTTCTCAAAGCGCTGGGTCATCAGTGCCGCTTTGAGAGCCGCAGACACAGTGAGAGGCCAATAACTCCGGCGCTGTTTTGGTTGCAAGGCACCTTTATCATAATGGAGGTTCTGCTGGGAGCCGTGCGAAGTTGCCCTGCAGTGATTGCACTCCTCAAACTCTTCCAAGACACGATGTTCCGATCAGCACTAATTAGTTTGCGCCCACGTGTATGTAAAATATGTCTGAAAGTGAAGCAGAGGTCACTGCCGTCTCATGTCTCTTTTGATTATTATTCATTGCCGCTCGTCCTTTCCTTCATCGCTCTTTGTGTCTGTTTTTTTTTGCATGTTCTTCCCTCTACAAAGATAAGATATGAAATGAAAACACTTACTGGAAATCGTGGAGTGTTTTGTTTTTTTTCTTCTCTTCGAGAGACCATTTCATTGGAGACGGGATGAAATGATTAACGGCGGACCACTGAGAGAGAGTCTTCTTCAGCGGCTTCTTTATTACCTGCAAAATAACTTGTAAATTCCAGGGATGGCAAACTCAAAAACTTTTTAAATTACCCCAAAATTAGAAAGAAAGATATAAGAAAATTACATAAGTAAAAAGAGAAGACAAAAAGAGAAGAAAGTGCTTACAACTTTTAATAATTAACAATAATAAAGGATATCTTCTGATCTAATCTAATCTAGTCTAATGTGTCATAATGAAAATTATTGTAAACATGACATTATTAAAATATCTAAATATCGTATCGTATTTTTTTTTTTTTTTTTTTTTTTTCCCTAGACATTTTACGTTTTTTTTTTTCTAAATCTACTAATTCCTTGCAATTTTTGGAGCATTTCTAACCCGTTGCTTACAGTTCAAAGATTTGAATACATGTGAAAAGTGTCTAAAAGCAGAACAAGAAAAGTGATGTCACTGCAGGTTTCAAAGGGTTTATTACTTCCCCTAATTTATATTTTATTTATTACCTTATATTATTTTTTCCTGTTTAAACACTCTTACTGTAAAGTTCAAGGGACACAGTAGGTCACTCGATTGATTGAACACTTTTATCTCAACTAAGAAATATTGGATAGATAACCTTCTTTTTTTATATTCACACCAAATGTAGGTGTTACAAAATAGCACAGTACTCAGTCTGTGCACATTTTCAATTTCTTGCACTGTTACTTAACTTCTCCATCATGGCCGGTACTGTTTTTTAGTCCATGCACTCTGGTCAAGGATGCCAAGGTCCTTGATGGACTCCTCTTCAAAAGGCAATCTTTTCTCAAGATTATTCCAAAGGCTCTTCAAGAACTGTCCTGGATTGATGGATTTCGGCTTTGTTTTTCTTTTTCAAGGCTCACCTGGACTCTCTTTGAATGAATACGGTACTCTGATTGTGCGTTTCGGCTGATGCTTTGCTCTGAAGAGAGTTGTAGAACAAGTCTGAAGCTCCTGAGACAGAACACTTAGTTGATGGAGTGTCTGACACAAGCCCGAGGTCATATCGAAATGATGGACTTTGAAACAAGGTTAATAGATTTCTGTACATTTGCTCCTATTTGTTGGACCCGCTCTCTTTAGAACAAGCATTCTTTCAAATGAAAAGTTCTTGTCTATTGTCAATTCTACCGTCACCTAGCGATTTCATGTGGTATTACCGTTGACGCCATTGTTCGCGTAGACTGGCGGGATCGTTTTCCATTTTCAATCGACAAGAAACAACCGTTGCTATGGACTCCTTACATTGAGGATCACCTACGTTCCATTGCTAAACTCAGTCAAACTACAGGTTGGATTTGAAGGGTGGAGGTTTTACACAAACACAGTTGCAAGATTTGTCAATTTGCAGGAACTTTAAACATTCGAGTTTCATCGGCTATCCTTTCAGGTTGCTCCATCATGAGGTCAAAATCTCTGTCCAATACTTTGCTTCATGATGAAATACCTATGCAAATGTTAGAACGTCTTGAAGTAACTCAGCTGGCCATTAAACATTGATATTTTGTTGACTGTAGGTTGTATACTGACAGCAAATGAGGTTAGTATTTTGTTGGTTTTAAGTTGCTGAGTAACCAAAACCCAACAACTTCCAAATGCCTCATGCCAATGTCACCTTGACGTAGAAAAAAAACAACATTTAGTTGTTAGGTATGGTCACAATGTTAATGTCCACACATTATGAAATTCAGAACAGCGTTAAGACAGTTGCAAAATTGTTGATTTTCATTCCATCCGAAGTCTTTCTGATTTATTTTTGAAAACCATGGTCTATGTTTAAAGACAAAAACACCTGTCCAACTAGTCGCAGGTGGCCCCATTGAATGCAAGTGCACGGATTCATAAAAACATACTACCTTCAATGACAGAAACAGTCTTTGGGAAAAATTGTTTTTGGTATATGCTTCGAGTTTTTAGTTTGTCCTATGTCCCATTAACTAACATGGAGGGGCGGGCTTTATGACCTATACTGCAGACAGACACCAGGGGGCGATACAGATTGAAAAGTTACACATTGAGGGAGCTGTTGTGTTGTCTATATTTATATGCAGTCTATTTTGAAAAGAAAACTGCTGAACATCAGTAAGTTAACACTGTGAGACAGAATGGAGAGATAAAATGTCCCCTTGAATTCCACAGAGGACAAATATGACAGATTATAACTGGAGTCAAAGGCCACAAGTACACAGACAAACACACACACACACACTCATTTATTGTAGTAGTGTTTTCCTTCTTCACAGTTGAGGGACTTTTATGTCGAGATCAATAAACTAAAGTCAACATTTAGGCACAGAGTTTTTAATGTCTGATTTATTGATTAATAACAGAGCATTTAGCTTTATGGCCCGCGGCTAGCTTTCAGTGTCTGAGAGGAATAATGCAGTGTTTAGAATCAACCCAATAAATAAAGATGACAGCTGCCATCTTTAGCCAGCTTGTTGGCTGCATCCTTACAGAAGCACATTCGCAGCATCTCATTTCTCCACCACATCTAGCCCGCGCCCTCGTCTGCAGTTCAATATTTTCACGAGATATTGGCAGCACGATCAAAATGCATTCGGTGTAACTGAACAGAGCATCTTATCAAGCACAAAAGCAAAAGCAGATGAAATTGTTATTGAGCGTCATCTGAGAGCAGCAGTGTAGCAGGCGCGGTGAAAAATGATTTGGTCGGTGGCAGAAACAACTCTGCGGGAATAAATCTGCTCATCATTTTGTTAAAAATAGTCTCTTTTTCTGTGTATGACTGGTTCCATTATGTGTGGAGTGTTTCATTTATGTAAAATAACCACACAGAGATGCCGAAAACAGTTCGCGTTCGTTAGATTTCAATTTATCACACTAAATAACTTAGGGAATATAGAAAATGCATGGCTTTATGAAGACGTTGATACATTTCATTATGCTGCCTTTAAATATTTTATATTTTTTCTCTTCCGCAATCTTTTCTGATGAGCTGGTGAAAATTTAAGCAATGCCGTATTGCAGGTTCTCACAATACTAAAGGCTGAATTGAATATCGGCCCATTCGGCATCAGTTCATGACGGTACCGCTCACGGCAGTATGACGTGCAGCTGGAAGGTCCCTGCAGAGCAATTGGCGACTTTTCTTTTTTTCTGAAGCGAACCAATGCTTTTATTGACATGCTGTCATTGGTTGCCACATGCTTTGGTTGCCTAAATCTAAAAAACTTTTTTGCCTAAACTTTATGACATGATTTTGTTGCCTCAACCTAACCACAGACTAACACTAAACATGTGCTTTTCCTTTTGCCTTACTGAACAACGTACATTCGTCACGTAAACCTAACCATGTGCGTTTGTTGCCATAACTTAAGTGCTTTTCATGCCTGAACTTTACCGCTTGTTTTTGTTGCATAAACTTAAATCACTTGCTTTTGTTGCATAAACCTTACAATGTGCTGTTATTGCAAAAACCTAACCATGCACTTTTGTTAAAGTTAAACCGCTTGCTTTTTGTTTCTTAAACCTAACAATTTGCTGTTGTTGCCTAAACTTAAACATGCATATTTAATGCTCAAAAAAACTTAAGCCACATGCTTTTGTTGGCTAAAGTTAGACACAAACTTTTGTTGCCTAAACACATGCTCATGCTTTTGCTTTTGACTAAACTTAACAATGGACTTTTGTTGCATGAACCCAACCGCACACTTTTGTTGCCTAAACTTAAACAACTTGATTTTGTTACTTAAACCTTAACCATGTCATTTTGTCACGTAAACTTAGCCATGAACAAAATCTAATTTTATGTTTTTTTTTGACATTCTGACACTTGCCATGTGCTTTTGTTGCCTAACGTTGTGTATTAGCTGCCATGTCCTTTTTAGTCCGAAACTTAACAATATGCTTTTGTTGCCTTAACCTAACCATGTGCTTTTGTTGATGTATGTGGTTGGTTGTGGTGTCCTGGAACACCAACAGCAGACACAGGAGTGTATCAAGTAGACGTGAAAGTCCACTGACGAAGTGGCGATATGTAACAACTTGTGAGTACTTGCTGGAATACTGCACAGATCAAATATGAGGTAAAATCAAATTGGCATGTAGTCTCGGCAGCTCAGCGTTTTGCTATTTGTGCATTTAACAAGTACTTGCATGATGCATTGAACAAAATACAAGTACTTGTTTGACTGCGTTTACTATATTGTGTTAATGCAAGGCTCAAAGTGCTGCAAATAAAACTAGACATTACAACCTCTGCACATATAGCAATTCCTTGATGTTGCGTTAACACCATCGCCCGTCAGCTTCTATATCAGGAGATTGTTATTAGTGCTTATAGTTCATAAATTTGCATCTCATTTACACAAAACAGGAGGTTTTATTCTGGCAGCGAACCTGCCAAAAGCATAACAAACTATGTAACATTGTACTGTATTTACAGCCAGCCTCATTAGTCATGCACACGTGCAGCAGCAGTGATCATGCCGAAAATGAAATGACCTTGTAGCTTGTACCGAGAGTGCAGAATGAGCGGTGAGTAGTAAACACCACTGTAGCGTGGAGGCCACGGGCAAGATTCTGTTTGGAGGCCGTGTATCTGATAATGATACCGACAATAGACACAAATATATTGTTCTTTTCTCACTGGTAGATATGCAAAGCTATTGCAACAGTTTCAGTTTGAACTCCTTTAAAACCCGTAATGTAGGGGCAAAAAAAGCAATAAGCAACTTGGTAATTAAAGTTCCACAAGTTGCTAGAAATGAGTAGATTTTATGAACCTGCCTAACCCTTGGAAAGCACAAGGTAATTTCACACTTTGAAATGAAGTCACTACAGCTAAATGTCAGGTTAAATTTTAACACTTAGGTATACATAAATTAAGATTTATAGTTATATTTGCTTTTTCTAGGTTCCCAGGATCATTTTAAGTAAGATCAGATTGTCAGATTTTCAAGGGTGATAGGAGGCATACTAAAAAATGAAGAAGTACGCTCTGTAGTCCGACCAGCAGCCCTAGAAGCAGAGAAAATTTGGATTTTCTGCCACCCATTAACCGAGCAGCGATTGTACTTTAAATTCCTAACAACATAATATAACTGATTACTAAAATTGAATTTTAGTTTGACTTTAATTGTACATGTTGAATGTTAGAGAAAAAGAGAACATATACCGCGTGGGCTCCTGCAATTCTATATGCTAAAGTCGTTACACAAAGAAAGGTCAGTGTTAATTCTGGTGAGAAACATAACCGCTACCCCTCTCATTAAACAGCCATTAAATAGTTGCCATAATGTCCATATTCAGCGCACCACCGTCTGGGCTCTGATCTTTCTGAATATCGATTGAGGGCCGGATAATGAAAATCCTGGCTGGAGACTGGGGATGAAGGACTTTATGAAAAATGTTGACAGCAGCCCCTGTCTCATAATTCAGCCTGAGCAGGTGCGCGGCCATTATGAATTCCTCATTATGACAAATAGAAGTACACTTGAAATAGGAGCACCGGCACACAATTATACATTACCGGGAAAAAAATAGCTCCCCGATGGGTTTATGTAACCGAAATGCAGCTGATAGAGATGTGCGTGTGCGTGTGCGTGTGTGTGTGTGTGTGTGTGTGTGAGAGTGACAAAACTGAGCTGGGGGTTTGTTCTCTGTAAAAAACAAGAAAGAATGGTGTTTAAGTCCTCAGTATTGTTTTTATATGAAGATAGATGATATAAGACATTAAGTATATATCTGCTGTCCCATTTTTTCTTTTCTCTCTCTTTGCTGTTTTTTTCCTCAACTGTTTTCTCTCCTTTATTTTTTCTTATAACTTCTGCTCCTCTCCTCTCTTAACAGCTCCTCTCATTTTATCTCCTGCCTTTACCTCTCATATGTTTTCTCTCCCTTCTCCCTTTTTCCTCCTTTATCCTTTCCTTGTTTTCTCCTTTTCTATTTTTCTCCTATCCTCCTTTTTCGTATCTCTCTTTCCTTACTGCTCTTTTCTTTCTTATACTCGTCGCTCTTTCTCTCCTACGTCATGTTTTATAGCCCCCACTCGCCACTGCCTGTTTTTCATTTTCTCTTCATTTTTTCTTTTACTGCCTTCTGTTTTTTCCTCTCGTATTTTATCTCCTGTATTTCTCCTTTATCCTCTTTTCCTCTTTGCTCTCCTTCTCTTCTACCACTCTTTCCCTTACCTCCGCTGTCACTCTCCTGTCTTTCAGTTATCTTCTTTCTTTTCTTTTCCCCCTTTTTTCTTCTCTCCTATGTTATTTCCTTTCTTTCCCCTTTCTTCTTTATTTTACTCTTATCTTTTTTTTTCTCCTATCTTTCTTCCTTCTTCCTCTCTTCTCCTTTTTTCTCCATCACCCCTCCTCTTCTTTCTGACTATCCTGTCTTTCGGTTTCCATCCTTCCTTTTCTTTTTGTCTTTTACTTTGTCTTTTCTCCTACATTATCTCCTCTGTTTCTCCATTCTGCTCTCTTCTTTGTCTTCCTCTTCTCTTGTCCTCTCCCACCTCCTTTCTACCTTCTTCTTCTCATCTCCTTTTAAAATCTCCTGTTACTCTCCTGTCTTTCACCTTCTCTTCTTCCTTCCTTATTTCCTTTCTCCTTGTCTCCTGTGTCATCCTCCATTTCTCCTCTCTGCCGTCTTCCTTCTTCTCCTCTTCTCTCTCCTCCTCTCGTACCTCATCTTCCCACCATCCTCCTCTCTTCTTCCTTTCCCCTCTCCCCTCTCTTTTACTTTTCTCCTCTTCTCTCCTGTGTTCCTTTTATATTACCTCACTTTCTCTCCTATCGTCTCCCTCGCCTAGCCCCTGCTCACCATCGTAGAGTAAGTGGCCCATATAAACCTGCCTGTAGATCCCCGGGGTGCTGCTGGTGCATTAGGCTTTGGGTGATGGTTTCTGCCTTTTCTCTCTTTTTTTTTTTTCCCAGCCTTGCCTCTAATCTCTATTCCAGCGGACAACTCCCTCCACTCCCCACGGATGCTCACTTTAAACTATTTGGGAGGCAGAGTCCAGAAAAACAGTCCTTTTAGCCTCTCAGAGACAGTCCAATATCTGCTCTGCTCCTCAGAGGGGAGAACAAATGTTTTGACTATTTTTAATTCTCATTTTCATCTTTCAGGGTGATCTGTACAGAACTTCTCTGCGACAGCAGAGTCTTTGAAGAGAGTTTTGCTGGTTGGGCTTTGGGAAAGAGAGGTTCTGGGTGTTTGTGGTGGAGGGGGGGGGGGGGCATCAAGAGCTCAGTAACTTCCCGGCTGCTTTGTCAGCAAAATTTGTTCAAGCGGAGGGCATGAGAGTTATGTGTCCGCAAGGCCTAAGAGGACACACACACACACTTTCTCCACTTCCTCTCTCAAAAGAGATGAACACCAGCTCCATTACTTCCTATGAATATGTTTGATCTTATGTCAGGCTGGTTTTAGGCATATAGGAGCTAAAAGCAGGTGGTCCCTTAAAGCGTCAGCAGCTGAGAGCCACAAGACAAGGAATAATTTGTTTTATGTATTAATTTGGAAGCTACTATGAACTACTTTTAAAAGTCCAGTGTGTAGGATTTTTTTGGCATCAAGCTATGACGTTGCATAACTGAAACAGCTCTATAGGAGAACTACAATTTGTGCTTAGTCATTAATTCAAGGTCTGCACATTAGATAAATGACCACTTAATCAATATTATGTCACAAATGTATATGAAACAAAGCACAATGATATAACACCTATTGCAAAAATAATGTTTAATTACTTAAAACTTAGTAAATAAATAGCACTGCAACAAAAAAATTACATCAAGTTTAATGACATAAAAACAGCAAAGCACAAAAATTCAACAAATGCAGGGTCACCATGACCTTGACGTTTAACCACCAAATCAGCTCAGACTTGAATCTATTTTAACTTGGTGCCAAATTTATGGGAATCCCTCTTGAGATATCAAGTTGACAAAGATGAGACAGACAAGGTCACAGGGACCTTGACCTTTGATCTATGAGCACCAAAATCTCATCAGGTCATCGTTGAGTTAAAGTGAATATTTGCATCGAATTTGAAGGAATTCCCTCGAGGCGTTCTTGAGATGTCGTGTTCACAAGATTGTGTTCGGATGGATGGGCAACCTGAAAAAAAACCATAAAACTAACACATATAAAAAGGTGTGGTTCAAAACAATCAATCAAAGATAAATCAAACCAGGCAGGACAGTAGATGTCCAACCAAGGCGACTAAAATGTCCAAAAACATCCCTGGTGTCAGCTGTTACGACGATGACGGTGCGTTTTACGTCTGAGTTCGCAAACCTTAATAAAGTGCGAGAATAAAATAAAAAGACAACGATAACAGAATCAGCACGTTCAACAAAGAAGAACTGAGCCCGAAGAAGGTGGGAAAACAGATCGTGCGAGAACAAAAGGATAGAAAGAAAGAAGTGGGTAGATAAATAGATTTCTTGGCTGAGATTAATTATGCGGATGGCAATTTTGTCACACGAAGCCTTGGAGTTTTGGGGGGAACCAACAAACATGGAGCTCATCCTCCTCCCCTCCCTACCTCCCTCTGTCTCTCTTTCTCATGCAGAGACTCATCCTTCTCCTCTTCTCCTCCTCTCTGCTTCATTTACTCCCTGTGGTTCACCTGAGATTGATGATCCTCTCCTCTGATTGTGGTAATTACCCCTGTCCTGCTGCTGCAATGCATTATGCACAACAGACTCGCAAAGCATAGAAAGGGGCAAGGCCAGATTGCTGTTCACTGGCCTCTCAATGCATGCTGGGAGACGCTTACCCGAAGCCCCGTCAAGGACCAGAGACGATGCCTGACTTGTATTTGGAGTATTTAGCACCGCCGGCTGACGATTGATGTGTCAAGATGTAGACGGCTATGACATTGTGTGACGCCTTGTTGTTGTCCCGGTAAAGGCAGACGCAGATGGAGTCCCCCCGCTTCGATGTTTTCAGGCGAGACCGTCCACGTTGACGCGCGTCAAGCTCGCTCTGTTGGATGTCGCCAAAGTGTCAGGTTTAACTCTGTGCTGTAACACTGATTTTTCACGCAGAGTGCACTTCGAGAAGTTGTTTTTCAGACCTGTAAACGTCGTGCTCTAGCGGGAAGGAGCGTTGCAACCCGGCACGGATAAAACACCTCTCTCGGTGACAGCTTGGGGCTTCGCGTGAAGGTCGTCATTTTTCAATAATGCAAAGCTGCATTATGGAATTTTTTAGCCACCTATTGGCAGTGGAACAAGCCTTGAACATAACTTTCCCCACAGCCTTCATTGCCGGCTGACATTTCTGTCTTTAAGAGGCCGTACCGGTCTGAGTTTGGAAGCTGGTGTGATGGTCTTGGTATCATGACTTACCGATGAAACTAGAAGTTGTAAGGAATCCGCTGGTACCAACCATAACAAGTTCCCAATAACGGGGCTTAATAATGTGCCGAAGTTGGCGATGGAAATGACCATTTCACAGTGGTTCCTTGACCTCTGACAAGATATCAAACATGCCCATTTAATACTTCTACTACTACTAATAATAATAATATTTGATAAATATTATAATCTTAATTTGTATGGCAACTTTCATGCATAAAATGCAGTTTAAAGTGCTTTACGTGCTAAAAATGAAAACTACTTAAAACTCTACTTTTATACAGTCTGTGTTTGGAATTTATTTATGCGGCGTTTTCTTTTACAGATTCATTCATCAAATGTTGGCATCATTAATCCCAGCGTACTCAAATGTACTAAAAGATAAACCCTATTCTTAATTGAAGGAACTTCAAATTAGGATTCCCAATCAACCTTTTTATTTTGTGTATCGTGAAAATGTCAACTTCAATGTTGGACTTTTCAGAACTTTATCCAAAATCACATCAAAGACAGAGGGGCCCCCGCATGTATAATGCAGGACCTGACCCCGGGAACAGTTGTGCAGAACCCCCTTTTTTTTACCGACTCCTCCTCCTTGGTCGCACAGTTCCATTCTGCTGCACTGCAGTTTACAAAGATCATTCTCAGCACATTTAAAACAATTAATGTATGCATTCATCTCCGGGGCGAGAGCTGGAGGTCGCTAATTATCATCACTTCCACTCTTTTGTTGCTTTATTGAGAGAAAAGAGCTGTGAGTCAGGGGTTTAGACGAAGCTGGAGACGCTTGCGGAACCGTACAGGATGTGTGGATATCATGTCGGGATAACATCCGCACAACGTCTGTTACCTCTCAGTCCAATCTAACTTTATTTGTAATGCACATTTAAAATGGGTTGAGGTCAGGTCATTTAGAACGTTTTTTTTTTGTTTGATTACCGCAAAAAAAAACCCAAAAAACTCTTAGAGCTTGTCTTGGTTTTGTGCTACAATATGACGATAAAAGAGACAATAGAAAAGTTTTCGGCCTCGGTTTACAAGAACAAAAGTTCGGGCACACCCTAAGTGTTCAAGGTCTGCATTCCAACCTTGCGGCGCTTAACAAGTGAAAAATGATTTAGCTGCTTATTTAAAAAAAAAAAGAAAAAAAAAGGTGTACTTTTTCTAACCCTGCTACTGTATTCTTCATCATCTCAGCTATTATATTTAATGAAGCTGGATTTAGTTCTTGATGAGATCAGAGTGATTATTGTTTAAATGAAAGTTTCCTTGTGGATTGCTCATCAAGGGAAAGCATCTCAAAACGAAGATTTTATCTCATTTTCAAGGCCTGTTTTTGACCTTCATCTCCGCCCATTTTACTTACTCATGTCCTCACTTGGCCAGGGTTATCAGACAGTTCTAAAATACTGATTTCGTAAGGCAGAAACGTGTCGTAAATGAGAGCTACTTCCTACCTCAACTCTTATTGCACGTGTATGTGCAAGCCTGTTTGCATTCCAAAGACGTCAAATAACGACGCTTTTGCAGTTATTCTGCAATTTGCGTCTGCATGATACGCCACTGGACTGTGTCAAGTTGAAATGCTGCTGACATGACATAATATTAGGAGCAGGAAGGTCCCTATTGGGTGGGCCGGTCCAACAAACCAAGGACTTTCAAGCAGGAGACTGGTGTTTGACCCCCGTCTGAATATGATGTTTTTTTTTCCTTACCATGTGTCCTTGTTGCCAAATTCTAACCATCCGTGCCAGCTTGCGTTGTTTTAACATAAACACGTGCTGCTTCATGCCACCTACTGCTTTGACATCACAGTAGCGGCACCCAGAAACATAACTTACAGACACAAAAGGATACCAAAAACGTAATATGTAGATGCGGAAGATGCAAAGCTGCAATATGTGATTGATTGGTGTACTGATGCAGCACGAAGGCGGTCCAATTGTGGTTATCCAACCCCTGTGCAAAAGCAATTAGGACGCTAGTTTGGCCGGTGGCCATTTCTTCTGCATCTGTCTATGTGTTTGTTACAATGAATGAGTGATAATTGCATCCCATAAAGCAAAAGTTGATAAAATTCATGCGAGACAGTTTAAAACACAAACAGGAGCGTCTGAATAAACCCCCGATGGTATGTACAAATAGAAAAATACAGAGCCCTCTCACTGTGACTGCACTTGATTCAGTTGGTCTATTGACTGACAGGTGAAATATTAATGTTGACGTATTGAATTCTCCACAAAAAAAACAAATAGTACTTGACAGAAACCTTGAAATGAACAATAAAACCATGCACACAATGCTGTTCAAAGGTTTCAACAGTGCGTGCTACTCAGTCTCCATGGCAACAGCTGTTTCCTTTGAGGCTGTTTCTGGTTTGAGTTTGGTATCTCATTCATTGTAAGTGTTGATTTTGACAAGAATTTATATTAGTTTTAGTCCTAGTACCTCACAGAGAAGTGCAGTTGGTTTAAAATCACTTTTCTTTTGTTTGTTTTGGTTAAGATTCTGTTGGTGGAACTCGGTTTTAATTTCAGTCTTATTTTAGTCAGTGTTTCAACCATTATTTTCTCAGTTTTGTGCGACTGTAATGGATTTTCTGAAGGACAATTTGTCTGGCTATGAAAATTCCAGTGAGAAGTAAATCAAAACTTTGTCATCCCGAGTTGTTCCTTTGTTAGTGGACTACTGAGTCTAGATAATAAACCATAGAAATCCACCTGCTTCTGCTGGTGACGATCCAAGATGCCGCAACCAATGACAGGATGTTCACAAAAGCACATGATGAGAATTAGTCAACAAAAACACATAGTTGGGATTAGGCAGCAAAAGCACATGATTATGTTTAGACAACAAACAGCCTTAAGTGCAAGAAACATCCAAACATCTGATAAACACAATCCTACAAATGTCCTAAAATCCTACCTTTTAAAAATCCTCAGAAATGTCATAAAGTCCTAAAATTGTCTCAACATTGATACAAACATCCTAAAATTCCAGAAACGTTCTAAAATCCTGGAAAAGTCCTAAAATCCTAGAAATGTCCTGAAATCTAAGAAATGTCTTTAAGTCCAAGAAATTTCCTTAATTCCTAAAAATGTCCTTAAAATGTCCCACAACTGTCCTGAAATCCTTGAAAGGTCTTAAAATCCCAGAAATTACCTAAAATCTGAGAAATGTCTTCAAGTCCCAGAAATTTCCTAAAGTAATGCAAATGTCCTAAAATCTGAGAAATAATTTTAAGAATATCTTAGTCCTAAAATCCTAGAAATGTCCTGAAATCCTTGAAAAGTCCTAAAATCCAAGAAATGTCAAAAAATCTGAGAAACATCTTAAAATCCCAGAAATTTCCAAAAATCCTGCAAATGTCCCAAAATCATACAACCATCTTGAAATCCTAGAAATGTCCTAGTTTTAGACATGTCTCAAATTTCTAGAAATGTCCTAAGATCCTAGAAGCGTTCTTAAATTCTAGAAACATCCTAAAATCCGAGAAATGTCTAAAAAGTCCCAGAAGTATCCTTAAATCCTAGAATGTCCTAAAATTATAGAACTGTCCTACAATCATGGAAACGTTCTAAAATCCTAAAAATGTCCTAAAATCCTCGAAGTTATCTAACACTTCAGACATTTCCAAAAACCTGAGAAGCAGCCTAAATTCCTAGAATGTCCTAGAAACATATACGAGTTTGCTGGCTCCTCTCATTTTACAAAAGTGTCCCCCGGGCAATTTTAATTAAGTATTCCTTCTGTATAATCTTTATCATCAAGACACCCGGATGGCTTGACTTTATTTCTAAGGTGCTCCCACAAAGCCACCTTCCACTCTCTAATAACGTATTCCTCAAATGATGCTCGTAAGAGAAGAACGATTAACTAAAATCCGTCTGAAGTGTCGCGGTCCTGTCGAGCTCAGACCGCAGCTCCTGCAGCCTCGCTCATCAGCGCCGATGAAGACGTCAGCCACGTACGAGGCAGCTTTAGGATGTGCGCCTGCCTTACAAATTCGCCTCCTCCTCTGCTTCCTCATAATTATACAAGCCCACACACCGTCAGCAGATATATACAGGAGGGAGAAAAAAAGATCAATCTGTGCATCCAATCCAGCTTTATATAATGGCATTATATCCATAATTAAAAAGAAGATTAATAGCATCTTTAAAATATGACCTACACAGGGAGCAGAGAGTGGAGCGGTTTCTGTAAACACTGGGCTGCTCGGAGTTAAGATCTATTTAGTGTATGTTAATGCACAGGCTGTGTAATTAATGGGGAGCGCTGCACTTGCATGTGACCTTGCAGTGGCATCGTGTTAACTGGGGACATGTTTCTCTGCGAGGAGTAAAATAATGTGCTGACACTCAGATACAACCTCTCTCCCACTTGCCATGAATAATCAGATTAATATATTAAATCATGAATATGTATCAGATGTGAGGCGCATTCAGGATTTATGCCCATACAGTGCAAGCGCACACAGTGGCGCTGTCACGATGATGACTTTAAAGGCTAAAAATATCACCGTTTATGGAAAATATTTGAGCTGAGTGATTTACCAACCGGTAAATAAATAACGGGCTGATGAGGAGGTGAGTCAACAGTGTTTGTTCAAACCATTAACACAACAATGGCTACTGTGTTTACATGGAGCCCACAAAGCAGTGATAAACAAGTTACGGCCCACAGAACAAATGGCCCCAGCAGGGTACCAGGTGGGCCGCCAACCATTCCTAATTAACAAAAAAAATAATGTGATTCACGCTAGGAACTTTTAGTATATATAAGGCACCAAAAACAGCATGAAAATAGAGATTGTTTATTAAAACATTTGCCAGTGGACAATCCCCAATGTCCCTAATGTCCTAAAATCATAGAAATGTCCTAAAACCCAAGAAACATCCTAAAATGCTAGAAATGTCGTGAAATACTAGAAATGTCCTGAAATACAATAAAGGTCCTCAAATCCTAGAATTGTACTAAAATCTTACAGGTTTCCTAAAATCCAAGAAATGTCTTTAAACCTTAGAAACATCCTTAAAGAAATGTGCTAATATCCTAAAAATGTCCTGAAATACTGGAAATGTCCCAAAATCCTCAAACTGTCCTGACATACTAGAAATGAACCTAAAATTGTTAAAAAATGTCCGAAAATCTTAGAGAAGTCCTTAAATCCTACAAAAGTCCTGAAATCCCAGGAACAGTCTGAAATCCTAGAAACATCCTAAAAAGTATAGAATGTCCTAAAATGCTACAAATGTCCTCAAATCCTAGAAATGTCCTGAAATACAATAAAGTTCCTCAACTCCTAGAATTGTACTAAAATCTTACAGGTTTCCTAAAATCCAAGAAATGTCCTTAAACCTTAGAAACATCCTTAAAGAAATGTGCTAATATCCTAAAAATGTCCTGAAATACTGGAAATGTCCCAAAAATCGTCAAACTGTCCTCGCATACTAGAAATGAACCTTAAATTGTAAAAAATGTCCTAAAATCTTAAGGAAGTCCTTAAATCCTACAAAAATCCTGAAATCCCAGGAACAACCTAAAGTACTAGAAATGTCCTAAAATGCTACAAATGTCCTCAAATCCTAGAAATGTCCTGAAATACAATAAAGTTCCTCAACTCCTAGAATTGTACTAAAATCTTACAGGTTTCCTAAAATCCAAGAAATGTCCTTAAACCTTAGAAACATCCTTAAAGAAATGTGCTAATATCCTAAAAATGTCCTGAAATACTGGAAATGTCCCAAAAATCTCAAACTGTCCTGACATACTAGAAATGAACCTAAATTGTAAAAAATGTCCTAAAATCTTAAGGAAGTCCTTAAATCCTACAAAAATCCTGAAATCCCAGGAACAGTCTAAAATCCTAGAAACAACCTAAAGTACTAGAAATGTCCTCAAATCCTAGAAATGTCCTGAAATGTCCTACAATAAAGTTCCTCAACTCCTAGAATTGTACTAAAATCTTACAGGTTTTCCTAAAATCCAAGAAATGTCCTTAAACCTTAGAAACATCCTTAAAGAAATGTGCTAATATCCTAAAAAATGTCCTGAAAAATACTGGAAATGTCCCAAAATCCTCAAACTGTCGACATACTAGAAATGAACCTTAAATTGTAAAAAATGTCCTAAAATCTTAAGGAAGTCCTTAAATCCTACAAAAATCCTGAAATCCCAGGAACAGTCTAAAATCCTAGAAACAACCTAAAGTACTAGAAATGTCCTCAAATCCTAGAAATGTCCTGAAATACAATAAAGTTCCTCAACTCCTAGAATTGTACTAAAATCTTACAGGTTTCCTAAAATCCAAGAAATGTCCTTAAACCTTAGAAACATCCTTAAAGAAATGTGCTAATATCCTAAAAATGTCCTGAAATACTGGAAATGTCCCAAAATCCTCATACTGTCCTGACATACTAGAAATGAACCTTAAATTGTAAAAAATGTCCTAAAATCTTAAGGAAGTCCTTAAATCCTACAAAAGTCCTGAAATCCCAGGAACAGTCTCGAATCCTAGAAACATCCTAAAGTCCTAGAAATGTCCTAAAATCCCTAAATTGTCCCTAAAACACAACAAATGTCACTTATACCTCAGCATTATTAGCACGCCCCTCGTTAATGACTGTTGTGTCTTGGAAACTTTATTGTCATCACCAGAACGCACAATTCAATGCATTTTTTGCCATCTGCATGCTACAGAAAGTGTTTAAACAAGACATAAATCAAATTAAAACAACGTAAAACGCAGTCATATGTTACTATAGTGACAGTCTTGCAGACTGGGTAAAATCCAAACACACTCTGCTCGGTGGTTTGTGTCTGCATCCTCCTCCGCAGGTTGAAATACAGTCCCCACCTTACATGCAGCCATCTTTACATTTGTCGCAGTGTAAAACTGTCACTAAAATGCTGAGCCATAGGCGCGCAGGAAAAGAGAGACTTCACACTTAATATGCGGGCTCATAAATAATCTCACCGTCGCCGTTTTTTTTTTTTTTTTTTTTTTTTTATGCGAGCTCAAGAGGCCGAGCTGGAAGTGCGGGAAGAGGAGGAAATGATGGATCCATGACTTCGGTTAAAGCCAAGACACTCCAGTCTAGTGCATCATGAATATATTCATTACGGGGGGAAAAAATGATCAGATATGCTTCATGTGCAGACATGCTCTTTGCAAACACACACACACACATTGTCTGCGTGTATTTCTAGTAACTGTCAACACGTGCTGGAGCTGCACAGTGTGGAGGCTCTTTAGAACTGCAGCTAATGAGGCCATCCGCCGCTGATGCAAATACATGGCTCGC
Organism: Plectropomus leopardus; assembly: GCF_008729295.1. Lineage (NCBI taxonomy): Eukaryota > Metazoa > Chordata > Actinopteri > Perciformes > Serranidae > Plectropomus > Plectropomus leopardus. Next base: position 15,490,346 of record NC_056486.1, read on the forward strand.
AGTGGCTCACTCTGCAATAAAATGTTGAGAACAATTGAAATTTTTTTTTAAAAAAAGACAAGAACGAGCCACAAGGGTAGCGAGAAAAACAAACAAAAAATACGGGTGTGTGTCAGAAAACCCTGGTGTGCCACATTTATCTCGACAACACACAATAGGCTAGGCTGATGTTCTACAGACGCACAACTTCTGATTTTCAAGAGTGTATTTATCAATTTATTCATTTATCGACTCATTTATGTGTGATGTTTGTTATAGAAAACTGACAAAAAACAACAAAATAACAGCAGGCGTACATGTGAAATAGCCAAGCAGTAGTTTCAGCACCATGGACAGCTCTGTTTGGTGTGTATGCGCTGTCCGTGGTGCTGAAATACTAATAGCGCGCCCGCTTTGCATAGCACTAAATAAACTATATTAAAACAGTTACTTATATATTTTTTTTGCTTTTTTCCTGTCTTTCTTCATTTTTCTTTCTCCCAAAACTTTTTTTTTAAGATTTATCAATTTTTTTTTCTTTGTTATACACAAATGCAGTCTATCAAATACTCTTTGGCTCAAATTTTCTCCAAAAAAAAAAAAAGCTTCCCTACAGTAATCATTCAAATCTCGATCATGCACGACTACAGTTAATCTCCCTGCTTTGATTTTATGCATGCACCTCTCAGTCAGAAATATTTAACTGGACTTTAAAAAAAAAAAAAAAAAAAAAGTTTCTGACAGTTTTAATCCTTTAGAACGTGAGCGAATTACCGATTTTTTTTTCCAGAAACCTGAGACGAAAGCCAAAAATGAGCAAGACATTTGAAAAATTGACAAGAAAAATTACCCCAAAAATTAACAAAAAAAAGAGGAGAAAATAATAATAATTATAATAAAGAAAATAATAATAATGTTGAAGCAACAAGGCAAATAAGACTTGGAGAAAGTGCTTAAAATTCAAATAATTCTGTAGATTTTAAAAATATATAATAATGACAACTACAAATATAATTTACTCCAAAAATGAGCAAGAAATAAGGGAAAAGTACAAGAAAATTACCCCAAAAAGATAAACAAAAACAAAGAAACAGAAAATAATAATAATAATAATAATAATAAAAATAATGAAGCAACAAGGTAAATGAGTCAGAGAAAATACTTAAAAATTAGAATTTATATTTAATTATTGACAGCTATAAATATATTTTTCCTGCTTTTTTTTAAATTTAATTTTTACAAAGATAATTACTCCTTCCAAAAAAATACAGATTTCTTCCAATTAATAAAAAAACGTTGTGAATAAAGTTGCTTATTTCCTTTGTTTACCATATGTTATATAAAGCTTAAAATAATTTTGGGCTTTACAAATCAAATAAACCTCTCCTCCCAGCATTCAAGTTTAGCAACTCAGAGAGAAAGACCTTTTTCGATGGCCTTTTCGGAAAAGTTCCAGCACATAGATCCAGTGAGCGTGCAGCACAGAAATCGGGGAGGTTTGGGGGCGACATCTGTTCAGCCACACTCTTCTCAGCACATTTCGGGTGTGCGATGGCCGGCAGCCAGCAGAAACCATAGCAGCACCTGGTCTGGCAATCAGCGCTTACTGCTGTAAACAAGCAGCTGCAGCCAAAAAACAACAGGCGCGGCAGAGCGCTAATGGGCTCACGTTAAAGGTGGCGATGGCGTGCTATCAGACGCTTTTTTTTTACCCGAAAGGCATCAGCTTCCAACAACATCCAAATACACAACTCAGGGTTCACAACTATGACAACCAGCAAGTCATAATAACTCTATTTCCTGCCCTTCTCTGAAAAAAACACCAGCAGAATCCCATAATAACTTCATTTCCATAATGAAAGAGTTTTACGGTGGTGCTGGGAGGACCACAGCAGGCATCACGCCTTTTGTCTCCGCACCAGGAACGGCGTCTCCTCTGCTGCGTTTTCTCCTGCTCCAGTTTTTTTTTTAATGCCAAGGCAGTAAAAAGCGTGATTAACGTTTTATACCGAGGCGGGTTAAGGACACAGAGGCAGGCAGGCACGCTGAAGGACACCGTCTCCCTGCAGAGACGAGTTCAAAGGGATAAGCGGTGATAAATCTTTGCACGTAACGGGCGGAAATTTAACTGCTAAACTGCTTTTATTCATTTATTATTCAATTATTAAATTGTTATTAACCGTAGAGGGTCAGCAAAGTGGAGAGTGGATAAAAGAAAGGAAAAGAGAACAAATTAGAATAAGATAAAATTAAATGAAAGAAAAACAAAATAGAATAAAATCAAATTAAATGAAAGAAAAAAAATAGAATAAAATCAAATAAAATTAAATGAAAAAAGAAAAGAAAAATTAAATGAAATAAAACAAAATAGAAAAAAATAAGATAAAACTAGAACAAACTAACTAATAATAAACTAAAATAAGATAAATAAAATAAAATAGAAAAAAAAAGACACCAAAATGTTTTATTTTAGTTTATTTTTTGCATTGTTTGTGTAAATGATAATTATCAGAAAATAGTAAAAAAAAAAAAAGAAAAAATGGTAAAAATTACTTTAAATTTCAGTTCTTTAACATGATTTAAAATATATTATTATAATACCGATACATTTCGTTTTCTGAAAATTTGCCCCCCCCCCCCAAAAAAAATCTAAATTGACTCTGCAAAAGAAAAAATAACCCCAAAAATTAAAATAAATTATTTTCCAAAATCAAAAAAAACATTCTAAAAGACACAAAAATGTCCATTTTTACAAGTGTATTTACTTCCATTCATTTATTTATTTTATTCATTTATTTATTTAGGCATTTTTTGTATTTATTGTAAAGAAAATTACCAGAAAAATAGTTTTTTTTTTTAAAGAAAAAAAACAGAGAAAGGATGATTTTAAATATATAACTATAATACCTATACATTTGATTTTCTGAAAATTAGTTAAAAAAAGAAATTACTTAAAAAATAAATATAAATAAACAGGAGTTTGTTGAGTTCAGTAATTTAAAATAAATTTTTTTTTAAAATATATGGTGTTTAACCCTGTAATGTTAGAACAACAGATGCTTGATTACTGCAACTCCTCCACAGAGGGACGGAGTGAGACTGTGCATCTAAGAAGCGAGCGGTCAGCACATCGTGCGTGATAGATGAGCAGCAGAGGGACTGAGTATTCCCCGTTAACTGCTGCTCTTTATTCTGCACACGGCGCTGTTTTTTTTTTTTTTTTTTTTTTTGCATTTTATTGTGAAAAGCTGCAAGTTGGGGAAGTGCTGGAGCTGGCTACCTCACTAGTTCACACCCTGAAGCTTGTGGGGAATCACATTAGCATCAAATTAGCATTAGAAATCATATTTGCAGCACTTTCTGTCCCCTGCAAAAGGCGGGAAAGTGTCTCTTTATGTCCTTATGTTAGTAAAGCGTGAGATTAACAAGCAGGAGAAAGCATTGGGGTTAAAAAAAAAAAAAAAAAAGGAGAATTTGTGTGATGGTCAATTAGTCCAATTAATATAATTTTTAAACAAAAAATAATTCAAATATTCCAAAAAATTAAAAAAATAAAACTGAAAATTCTGAGTAAATTAGCAAAAAAAAGAATGGGGGGAAAAAAACAGAGAAATGGTGACATGACCTTTAGTGAAAGTTTGAAAAATTAAAAAAAAAATAAATAAATAAAAAAATAAAAAAAATATAAAATGAAAAATAAAATTTTTTCATAAAATTGGTAAAATAAATCACAATATATAAAATGACAAAATAAAAAGAACAATAAATAAATAAATAAATAAGAGACATTTATGATTGTTTTTTAATCCTTTGAAACCTGAGCAAAGTGGCTTTTTTTTTCTATTAAAAGCATGGGAAGAAGGGAAAAAGGCGCAAGTAAAATGAATAAATGAATAAAGAGTTATTTTAAAAAAAATAAATAAATAAAACATAATTTTCTTGTTACTTTTATTACTTTTTTAAAATGTATTTATTTATTTTTATTGGCAATTTTCTGGACACATCTGGACACAAAAAGTTTTTCATAGCCTTTTTTCCCATGTATTTTTTTTCTTTTTTTTTTTTCAATCAATCCAATTTTTACATAAGAAGTGACCCAAACATTACAAAAAAAAAAAAAAATTTCGAGTAAATAAGCACAAAAAAAGAATGTTAACAATAAAATGACCGTAAGAAAGTTTAAAAAATGAAATAAAATGTATAAAAATAAATTCAAATTAAATGAATTGGTAAAATAAATAAAATGACAAAAAAAAAAAAAAAAAAAAATTACAATAAATAAAATAGATAAAATAGGTAAATGAATGAAAATAAGAAAATGCAAAAAGACTTAATATTGAAAAATGAATTAAACATGTATAAAATAAATACAAGTAAATAGATAAAATAGGTAAATGAATAAAAATAAAAAAGACAAAATGAATAAATAATGGAAAATACATCAAACATGTATAAAATAAATGAATAAATAAATTAAAAATTACATTTAAAAAAGAAAAGATAACAAGACATCATCACAAAACAAGTCAAATAAAAACTCCTCCACTGTTTAAACTGGTATCTTCCACAGATTGGACCGAAGCACCTCTTAAAAAGGTTTCAGACGAAAACTAGAGCCTGTTGGGGATTTGTGAAGTATTTCCAAATGTAACATTCGCTAAAACGTTATTCAGAGCGGTCTAATCAGCAGCTCCAATGCTTTTTTGATTGCGTTTAATTAGTTAAAGCTATAAATGTGCAAATCTGTGTTTATCTGACGTGATAATCTTTTACAATCACAATCAGACGCAATCAGAGGAGTGCAGATCACAATCAGGAGCATGTTTTGGAAATATTAAAGTTCAACTATGAAACTGTTTATATATATATATATATATATATATATATATAAACGTATTTATGTTTATATTATTATTATCTATATTTGATTTTATAATATTATTTAATTTAATTTAATTAATATTATTATATTGATTTAATAATTTTTTTCATTATTTTTTACACCAGTTCTGTGACATTTTATTTTTATTTTTACAGTAATAAAATATAACATATAGGTTTATTTCTGGTGCATATAATTAACATATTTGCTTTGCTGATATTTGGTGTTTAACCCTTAAAATCCAAGTGTATTGGCTTAATTGCTTTAAAAAAAAAGTGGTAGAAGGCAACAAGAATTTTGACAAGACATGGTCCAAAAATGAGTAAAAAAACAAAAAAAACAAACACAAAAAGTTACAAGAAAATGACCAAACAAGCAATAATGATAATACTTATGCAACTACTACTACTACTACTACCACTACTACTACTACTACTACTAATAATAATAATAATAATAATACTATAATAATAATAATAATAATAATAATAATAATAATAATAATAATAATAACAAAATTGCCAAGACATGGTCCAAAAAATTAGTCAAATAAAATAAAAAAAAATGTTTTCAAGAAAATAAGCTGAAAACAAGCAATTATAATAATAATAATAATAATAATAATAATAATAATAATAATAATAATAATAATAATAATAATAATAATAATAATAACAAAATTGCCAAGACATGGTCCAAAAATTAGTCAAATAAAATAAAAAAAATTTTACAAGAACATAACCTGAAAACAAGCAATAATAATAATGATAATAATAATAATAATAATAATAATAATAATAATAATAACAAAATTGCCAAGACATGGTCCAAAAATTAGTCAAATAAAATAAAAAAAATGTTACAAGAACATAACCTGAAAACAAGCAATAATAATAATGATAAATAATAATAATAATAATAATAATAATAATAATAATATAAATAATAATAATAATAATAATAATAATAATAATAATAACACAATTGGCAAGACATGGCTCCCCTGTTCGAGTGTTTAACAACGGCAAAGTCTACTGTTTTATAGGTTCGCAAATGCGACCGCGCGCACACACACACACACACACACACACACACACACACACACACACACACACACACACACACACACACACACACACACACACACTGCTTCCAGCTTCATGTCTCTCTCTCTTTTCTCTAACACGCTATCCGCCACTTGAAAGGACTGACAACTACTGAGACAAACTTATCATGACATAAAAGGAAAATAAAAGCACCATATTATAGTGATGTTTTAATGGTGTTATGATGCTCGGGGATTTCACTGTATTATCATATTATTATAAAACCTAACAAGCAGCACCATTATACACCAATCAAAAAACAAAAAATCCAAGGACATCTGGGATTTTAGGGCAATTACAACATACTTATCGAAATGTTTTCAGACTCGCCTGAAGTATTAAAAGTTAAAGCACTATTATTATTTCACAAAAAATGTAAAGTTGAAATGCTTTTGTTCAATAAATAAAAATGCAGAATGATAGCTATGAGGAATGAGTGTGTAAGAAAATAAGGATCTTTTGAAAAAATGACTAATTTACTTATTAAATATTCGGGAGATTAGGAGGCCACTTATTCATCGTGTTTTGTTTAGAAAATGATTAAAATGTTTTATTCTGCCAGAACGCATAATAGAGATTTTGGAGAGCTAGACGCAGCAGCATTTTTTTTTTTCATTTTTATTATGACGAGACCAAGCGGCTAATGTCTTCTCTAAAATGTACAATTAGGAGAGGTTGGAAATGAAAAATGGGGACTTTAACATCAAGTGGAGGAGAATTATGTCTAATTTCAGTACTTGTGTGTCTGTTTCCAACCTGTTCTGATCATAGTAGAGGATGAAGTTGTTAAGACAGGAGTACTATCGAGAATTGCGAAAGAGAGAGAAGATATTTTGGGCCTCCAGGATTTCAGGCGTAAAAAAACCTGACAGTTCTCCACACACAGTTTTAGGCGACTGACAGATAAACTCACTAAATTGTCAGTACAATAGATGGTCTGTTATGTTAGAAATGTCTTGTTCTTTCATAAAAAAGTCAAAACCATCAATGAAGAAAAAATGTGTGGGTATCAAAGCGAGATGGAGATTTTGTGCTTCAAATAACAATAATACCTTTTTTTTTCTTTAAAATAAAAAGTTCAAAAATGCATATTATTAAAAAATGCGTCACATAATATTAATAAGTTATCGCAGAATAAGGACATCCTTATATTAGTAACTCAGTTTTGACAAAAACGTCAGGTGGAAACTTATTATTATAAGCTGATGAATAGTGAATTTTTTGGGGACTACTTCTGTACTTGCACTCCCTTTTAGTCTGAATCCCTCTGCCTATAAATATTGTAATTTTTTAAAGCTATTTTTATGATCACCCAATCAAAAAAACATACAAAAACGGGACATGTTGTTAGCCCTTCTTAACTGCCAAATGGGGCACCTCAGGGTTCCGTAATGGGGCCTCTGTTTTTTCTCTCTTTACTTAAATAGCCTTTGCCATAATGTCGGTGATGCATTTGTTCATCCGTGTGCTGATGATACAGTTATTTATCGCCCTGCTTCTACTCAGACTCAGGCCCCCGCCAAGCTTCAACTAGCCCAAATGTTCTTTAGCAGTTCTTGTTCAATCATTTTAAATCGATTTCTTGCTTATTTTGGGAACATATTCGGCTAATTTGCTCTCATGGGTCATGTTTAAGGCTATTTAAGACCTTTTTAATGCCACTCAGACTGAATATCAAGAACATATTTCTACTAACCAAAATTATTGTTATTTTTTTTTCTCAAACGTTTAATTTAACATAAAAAGTGACATCTATTTTTGTCCAGTAAGAAAAGTACGATTATTGATGTCAAAATATCAAAGAAAAAAAAAAAACACTTTTTAGAGTGGAACACATGGATGGCAATGCACATATTATAGATCAGATCTGAGAAGTCAAATGCCTCTTGATGTAATATTTGTACAGCTGCCCACTTCACCCTGTTCGTAGTTTTTTGTTCAGAAACAAAACCTTGACTGCTGTTTTTTCCCGTTTCTCCCTCGTGTGTGTGTGTGTGTGTGTGTGTGTGTGTGTGTGTGTGTGTGCATGTGGCCAAACCCCGTAGCTTCTCACCCTACCGTCTCAAGCAGATTCGCTGGATTCTCTGCCCTCAAGAGCATGCATCATTTGTCGCTGTTTTTGGCACTTATTTTTCGCTACTAAGCTGCTCCCCGAGTGTCTACTCACTGAGAAAAACATCCACAGATTATAGCCGAGTAGAGCACAGAGATTTGGAGTTCTTTTTCACTCTCTGACACCATGGATAATGAAGGGGACTGCACGACACGGAGTTATGCGAACAACAATTTACCAGCAAAAGCCCCTTACATTGCATTATGGGTATTATGGGACAAAGATATATACGAGGTCCTTTTGTCCGTACTTCCGTTTACATGTGAAATAGTAGACACCATTAAATTGCTGTCTTTAGATTTCTCATTTGCACAAACTGCTTAGATTGTTTACTTGTACTCTGAACACCAGTGATACTCAATTTAGGGGCCAAATCTGGCCTCCGAAAGGGTGCACGGGGGTCCCCAACCATTCCCTAACTTAAAAAAGTGATTCACACTGAGAATTGTTTTTGTACTTTTTGTTAAAATAGACATATACACAAAGCTTGTTTATCAAAAAAGTGCCAAAAAATTCTTGAAACGTCCTAAAATCGTGAAAATACATGAACTCTGTTTTACCCCCCTTTCCCCTTGTCCTATGGTCTTGCTTTTGGCTCAAGTAAACCATGAAAGAAACATCCTAAATCCTAGAAAAGTCCTAAAATCCTAAAATCATAGAAACATCATAAAATCCTAGGAACGTCCTAAAGGCCTAGAAATGTCCTCATATCCTAAAAATGTCCTAAAAAGTCCTAGAAATGTCTTTCAGTTCTAGAAACATGCTAAAATCCTTGAAACTTTCCAAACTGCTAGAAATGTCCATAGTTGATATCAATGTTTTCCCCCCTTGGATCTAATTGTATTTTTTTAAACATTTTATTTATTTTTAGTTTTTAGAATTGCATATTTAAAATCATAAAAAAAAAAAAAAAAAAAAATTATGACACAAAATGTTTGAATTTTTAAGCTTTTTTTCAGGCCATATCCCTTTTTAAAAAAAAATAAATAAATAAATAATCATTTTATTAATTTTTTGCACATTTCTAGTTTTTTTTTTTTTTTAATATTTAAAAAAAATATATTTTTATTTATTTGTTTTTTTAAATCCTTAATATTTAGAAAATAATGGGGATTTGCAATGTGCTGCCAGTTACTGTAGTAGATAATGTATGTCTCTAATGCTGATGCAGTACAGTAACAGCTAATAGTTATTTAATAGAGCTCTCATTATGAGCATTAAAACGTTGCGTTGACGTGTTGTGAACGTTGTTGTGAACGTTGCGCGGTGCAGCCTGCAGCGCTGCGTTCAGCCTGTCCTGTGAAACTCTGACTGCTGCTGTGACATCTGACAAATGATCCCCACGGATGAGTGGCAGGACGTGGAGATATCAGCCCCCGTTCGTGATGACACAATAGTCAGTGAGTCATGTGGTCGTCATGGTTTTTTGATGAGTCATGGTTATTCTGATCAGCCATCAGGCCGCCTGGAGATATGTGATGGAGAGGTTTAGAGTCATCGACGTGGTGTTTTTTTTTTTTTTTTTTTTTTTAGTTAAATATAAAATTCAAATTCCTGATGAAAATGTGGACACGTCTGTCTTAACTTTCATATTTATGTTACAAAAACTACAGAAACTCTTTCAAAAAGATTTTTGAAAAAAAGGCAATGAGCACCTTAAGAAGAAATGTAAAAAATAAATAAATTAATTAAAAAAAAAAACAGGAAATGAGAAAAGATTTCAAGAAAAAAAAGAAGAAAAAAGTTATAACCCTTAGGAAACTGCTTAAAATTATATTAATTCTAAATATGTTACTGTGTATTATAAATATAGATTTTTTTCTAGCTTTTTGTCCCTCGACAAATTCCCCCCAAAATTAGTAAAATAATATGAATTTCCTTAAACTGAGCAGAAATAGAAAAAAAATAAATAAAAAAACAAGGAAATTACCTTAAAAGAAAAGTGCTTAATAATAATAATAATAATAATAATAATAATAATAATAATAATGATAATAAAAAAAAAATATAAATATTGTTTGGGGTTTTTTTTGTTCCTGAGCCATTTTCCTCTAGGTTTTTAAAAGTAATTTTCTGAATCAATTAATTTCTTGCAATTTGCGGGATATTTTTCTCCAGGTCAATCATTACCACTTTTCCCCACATTTTCAAAAGAAATAAAATATTTTTTAAAAAAAGTGGTAAAAGAAAATGATCTTGATACAAAATCCAAGGGGTAACATCTATTTTTAATTTACAAAAACTTTATTTTTTTTTGCACGCTTTTCCTTGTGAGACACAAACATTTGCACATCAAGAAAATAAAAAACGTCTCTTACTAAAACATTATAAGGCTGCAGTCTGTTAAGGCTTACTTTAGTTTTAATAGAAGCAGTCATAGTGAAAAAAAAAAAAATTAAATCATATGCGTGAACTATGCATGAACTCTATATACAGATGGTTGTGGTGTGCGGGTTTCATCCTGCATCATCATCATTACATGGACCCACAGAGGGAAATACCGTTCTGCTGACTGACAGCAGGTCATGCCGCACTTTACTGAACCTGATGTAATTATTTATGTTCTCTTGTGGCACCAAGAACTCCTCAAGAAATAACTTAACTTATTAAGGGCGTTATTAGCCCAGGAGGGGACTGAACCTTATAAACTATATATATATATATATTTATATAACACAACACGTATACGTGCAACTCCAGCGGCATCAGTCGAGAACCCTTTCTTGCAATTTGTGGGACAATTTACACAGATTTCAACAGGTCAAATATCTTGTAAAAGGCATCTGAATGCAGCACGACAGAAGTGATGTCAGGTTTCAAAGGGATATGGGTTTTTAGAAAACAACAAAACCCTGAAATTTCCTAATAAGGACCCGGAGACTTCTTCCTTGAAGTACTGTATAATTTGCATGACAAGTCCATCACTTTCTTGTCATCCGTTTGCTTTTTTTTTTTTTGTCCCAACTGGACGTATCCATCTCTCAGGTGCGGATGATACTGATTCATTCTCATTGCAAACGGACAAGGTCGCGACCCGCGCAGAACAGGTTCTCTCTTTCATTTCGTGATTACAACGGGTGAAATGAGGAATATGTATGAGGCTCGTTCGGCTCCCCCCCCCATCAGAGCCCGCAGAGGAGCTGCAACCTCCAACAACCTTGTTGCCGGACGTTGGCTCTCCATTAATGAGGGTAAACAAGGGGGGGGGGGGGATGCTGACAGAATCCAAATGTCCGGCCGCGGCGATCAGTAAGCATCTCACACTGATAACACTGTTTACATAATTAATCATGTTGCAAAATTAATCTCCCGCAGGTGACTGGAGGATACATTATCTCTCGACTTAACAGCAGATATGTGCAAACAGGCGCTTAAGTAAATTTGGACAAAATGTCTCAGGAGCTCTTTTTTTTTTTTTTGAGTTGCAATCCTGATTTCAGGCTCCGCCGGGTGAGGCGATCATTAATCTTCATTTCTGCACTTTGGGATTTGTTGTGACGGTCCCCTCTGATTTCATTCCCCTCATCCCGCGTTGAAACGGCAGCAGGCTGTAATGGACGAAAATACAAGGAAAAAAAAAAAAACTGTGCAAAGAGCGTGTAAAGGCAAGGGAGATGAGAGGTGGGGATTCCAAAGGGGCCTCTGACTCTTTGAATTAGAAAATGGATGAGACAAATATTCACAACACTTAAGATGCCCATATTGCATGGAGGCTATTTTCTCTGTGGATTCATGGATAATTACATGCCCGCTGGAGACGTAGAAAGCTTATATGAGGGGGAATGTAATGAAGGAAGATATAAAAGAAGTCATCAAAAGGAATACTTAAAATGGGACCTACAGGAATCAAAAGATTTGCTGGGTAAATTCAACTGCAGCTACCCAAGCGTTCCTCATGTTGGAGTGTTCTCAGTTAAACTCTTTCTCTTTGGCGGATGCGTTTGTTTCTTGATCGGGTGGGGGGGGGGGGTTGTTCAGAGGAAATGTAATGTGTACAACATACATCTGTTGACATCTAAATGAATAAACAGGATCCCAGCAGGTCTTAATAACTCAAAACCCAACTAATATACACAATGATTGATGGAACGTATCAAGAATTACCATAGAAACACAAACCAATGCCAAGATGTCAGCAAAAGCGCATGGCAACCAATGCTGGGATGTTGACTAAAGCGAATAGCAACCAATGCTGGGATGTCGATAAAAGCGCATGAAAACCAATACCGGGATGTCGACAAAAGCGCATAGCAACCAATGCCAGGATGTCAACAAAAGAGCATAGTAATCAATGCCAAGATATCAACGAAAGCGCATGGCCACCAATGCCGTGATTTCAACAAAAGCGCATGGCCACCAATGCCGGGTTGTCGACAAAAGCGCATAGCAACCAATAACGGGATGTTGACAAAAGCGCATAGCAACCAATACCAGGATGTCAACAAAAGCACATGGCAAACAATGCCAAAATGGCAACAAAAGCGCGTGGCAACCAATGCCAAAATTTCAGTTTTACGCAAAAAAGACACATGGATACATGAAGTAAAAACAATCAACAAAAAAAAATTCAGACAGGAAGTGACCACCAGAGTCCTGCATGAAAGTCCAGGGTTTGTTGGATCCATCCAGCACCCTCCCACCCTAGAGGGACCTAGATGCTCCTAACCCCGTGAACAGTTCTGTCTTAAATCCAGTGAAACAATTTTTATCATGCTGCTTTTTGGAGCCAAAATTACTGCTGTAAAAAATACAGCAAAATTAGTCAAAAAGCCAAAAAATTATGTACAGTTTTTTTTTCTCCAACATACAGTAAAACACTGTAAATATAAATGCTTTTTGGAACCAGTATTGCACTGTTTACCACATATTCTACTGCAGAATACTGTATGAAAGATAATAGTAATATAGTAGTTGTCCATTAGCCGTCCATGATGCCTCGGGTTAAGAATTGTTTACGCACTGACCCAACTTCAGCTGATAGTGTATCCGAGAAACAGTGATTCAGCTCTGTTGTAGTCTCTCAGATGCAGTTAGTGTTGGATTGTATTACAGTGTATGCCGCTCCCGTTCCTCCTGTTCCTGCAGCTTACATCTGTTCAGTATCAGGTTCAGATACGTCAGCTTGTCAGAGATAATAGTCAGATTTGTTTACATGTGTTGTGCGACTTCAAGGTTGGCATACTTTGTTTAAAGGGGCATTAATTGAGCAGCCTGTTGCACGAGCTACATGCAAATCCAAAAGTAACTTAGTTAAACAGGGTGGGAATCACATTATTTAACAATAACAATTGGATTTTTATATTATTGTCTATTAAGAGCAATTGAAATTGCTGCAACATGACTCGAGAAAACCGAGAGAAAGGATGCTTTTTCCAAAAAGGTAGAAAACCTACAACTACCAGAATGCACAGCACTGCATCTGACCAATAAATGCTCTGATTGGAAAGAGTCGTAACATAAATGTATCTGTTTAAAATAAAGGCAGCCAGTTGGTAACGTCGATCTCATATTACAGCTAAACATTGAACTAAAACATGTTTCTGAAAACATTTGAAGCAAGACATAGTCAACTTCGTGACAGAATCTTGGTTTTTATTTGATGCGCTGCTTATTTTTGCAATTTGATCGCAGTTTTCGGACAACCCAACTGTCGTCATCATTGAATCATTAAAACTAAACATTATAACAATAAAGATGATATGTTAGTAAGTCAGAAGAGCAAAGAAACGTGAGATAAAATAATACAAAAGACCAAAGATAAGACTTTTAACAGAGGCAATAATAAATCAATTGATTAATTAAATTAACAATTATGAATGATAACACAGGGCTATCACTTTTTTGCAAATCACGTTGTAACAAATGATAAGTGGCACATGCTGTCGAATGTCATTTCATGATTATTATTTATGATTTTTTTGTTAACTTCATAGTTAGTCCAATTTTACAAATAATTCACGATTCGTATCAACGATCTACGATGACCGTCACTCTGCTAATAGATATGTTTTGTAATGGCACTGCATTTGTTAAAGAATACACTGCCACTTCTTTAAAACTTAAACTAGGCCGGTCCGTAATTCATCATAATATAATTCGTATTGAAAGCGGGATATGTTGTCAGCCAATTAAAATGACCCAAAGTCTCCCTGACAGCTCCTGATTCTGCTTTTTTATTTAATTAATGTGAGACTTGGCACTCTGCTGCGAATGGCTAATAAGAGCACATTTAAGGACATTTTGATTAGCGTATAGGTTATGGTTTGACTGTGAATTATGGTGTGTCAAGTATGAAGTAATCATAAGTCATTTATTAATATTGAGCAGGAGTGGTCGGTGTCATACATCATGCATTAAGTCATACATTAAATCGTAAGTCATGCCTTTAAACAGGAACTGTGGTACCTTAACATGCTGCTGATAACCATTGTTAATGTGACTGTACCTCCTAATTGCTTTGTTAACAACTGAATATAATAAAAAACCAACCTTTTATATGTTACACAACTGCCATCTCCCCATAAAACCAGCCCACTGCATCTTTTTTTAAATTATCCGAGCCATAATTGGACTATAATTTCACTGTTTAGGATGCATTTAATTTTAGACTACATGCACTAGCATTACACATGTATACATGTACTGTTATAATATGCTCTTATTTATTTAAGCTACCGATGATAAGCAATGAAGTATAGTTTTTTGCACATTATAAATGAAATTTGATATAATATTGCCACATATAGTGTGAGCATTGCATGCACAGTTGGAATGTAACTAAATACGGTGTATTAGCAAGCAGTGCACAGGCGACTGTGTGCCATAGCCAACAGCAAAACAACAAATCTGATATCTGCACAGTTTGCTCTGTGATCTAGCCTCTGGCTCTGACTCCTGCATATAAACTAGCCCCTGGTCACACACACACACAAACATACACACAGACATAAGCACACACCTCAGTCCTCTGCCAATCACAGGTACACTATGTCATCAAATCATCGGTACTCTTACATGACTGACAGGTTTCTCAGCTTCTGTACTATTTTACCAAAAAAGCTGTTGGTTGCAATGCAATGCAACAGAATTAATTTAAATTAAAAAAATATGAAATTTTGAAATATTGAAATATTATAAAATATATAATATAATAAACAAACAAAAAAAAAGAAATAAAATAATGTTTGGAGCGTTAAAATAAAATGGACAGTTTTAAACATAACGCACTCAAAAACATCAGCAGAACAAAGTGCAGTTTCAAAATTTCCATCAGAGGTTTTAACACAGTTTAAGCGTTTAAAACCAAGGTAAACTGGCTTGTGTTCTTTCAAAAACATGGGGTCAATGAGCAACTTAAGAAGAACTGACCCAGAAATTGGTTTAAAATTTTAAAAAAAAAAGGAAAATGACCAGTAAAAAATTCTTAAAGAAAATAAAATAATTTTGTCAAATGATTTTAAATGAATAATTATGATAATTTTATAATTTCTCTGGATTTTTTGGGGAGTAATTTTCTTGTACTTTTTTTTTATTTTTTAACCAATTTCTGAGTCATTTCCTTTTAAATTGCTCATTTCCTTTTCCCTGTGTTTTTACCCAAATTTCAAAGGGTCGAATTTCAATTAAGAGAAGAAATAGGCTAATTACAGCTGCACCAAACATCCAAATCTGCTCTTTCGGATTCATCAATTAGTGATGAATCCTAATTGATCACAAATAATCTAAAATGATGTGTTACAAATACTAAATACTGAAAAATGGTATTGTGCTGTGCGCAAAATAAACAAAAGATTCATCGGTGAGTCACAGAAATCACTGAATAGAAGGAAAACAAGGAAAAAAAATAATGGATTTGAAGAAAAATAAGAGGGTATTTGTTCATAAAATGCTTTCTGCAGGAGGCCCATTGTGTGTTAATGTGGGTCGAAGCATGCTGTGTCTGCCGTTTGTTCGAGTGTGTGTGTGTGTGTGTGTGTGTGTGACACACCAGTGCAAGTGTGTTTGCTACGCACGTGCTGTTCAGCACCGTCTGTGGTATTGACATATTGAGCTGTGTGCCTTGACCTGGGCCGGGCCACCAAATTGAGTCATCATCAGTTTGGAGTATCTCTGAGGCCTTTGAAATGAGGCCGATGCTGCCCAGACGTCAATAATTTACGTGGATGGCACAGGCATTTTGGACACAAGCGGTGTATTGAAAACACGTCTAGAGAGTGGCGGGAAATGCCAAATGTGTTGTCCTTATAACAGCAGACATCACTGCTGGTTTTCACTGGACAGAGAAAACATGAAATGCAAGTGCTTTCAGAATCTGTTGGTGGATTTATGTTTCAAACTGTTCGACAAATTAAGCTGCACTTCGCTTGTGTTGCATTCGGACTCCGTTCACGAGCTATTTAGCCCTTTGAGACCTGAGCATATTGTTTTGATTCTTTTTTTTTAAAATGGGGAAAAAGTTTGGCAAATTGCAAAAAAAAAATTAAATGAAAGGTGATCGTGTTGACAAGAATTAGACAGATGAGGTCACAGTTAACGATAATCAATGACCACCAAATTCTAATCAGGTCATTCTTGAGTCAAAGTGACCGTTTGTGCCAAATTTGAGGCGATTCCGTCAAGCGCTTCTCGAGATATCACATTGACCTTTGATATCCAATTTCAACTAACAGTGGAGTTAGTTGAAATTGGATATCAAAGGTCAATGTTGAGTCCAAAGTGGACGTTTGTGCCAAATTTGAAAAGAAAACAAAATCCCTCAAGGCGTTCTTGAGATATTGTTTACAAAAAATGAGGTGAGGTCACAGTGATCTTGACCTATGACCACCAAAAACTTATTAGTTTGTCGTTGAGTCCAAGTGGCAAGTTTATTGTTATGTTGAGGCAACTCCGTAAAGGCCCTCTTGAGATATCAGGTTCAAGACAAACGTAAGGTAACGTAATGCAGAGTGACCTTGAACTTTGAAATTCTACTTGATTCCAAAGGGACGTTCGTGCCAAATTCCAAGAAACTCCTACAAGGACTTCTAGAGATATCACATTCACGAGAATGACCCAAAAACCTGCAGCCACGGCTATATCTGGCATAAAGGCATGAAAAAATAAATTACAGCAGCTTTCCATCTTTTAATTATGCGACACACACACACACACACACACATAGAGCACTTACTGTGACTCAATTATTAGTTGTCCTCTGCCATTTTGGCGCCACGTTTATATTGTGACCACACTCTTTTTCTTGTAACACGTATCATGATTAGTTTCACAGTAATGACACGGCATGTCATTTACATGTTAATGAGTCTTTTTTATGATGTGTGCAAATCACGCAGATCGATGCTTCAAATTCACATCTCGTGGATTTCTAAAGGTGACCTTTGTGTTCTGGGATGCACGCTACCCTGCAACAGCTTGCGATTAACATCTGCACTCAGTCCACACGGAGCTCACACAGCAAGAGCACCAGCGGCAGAGTAATATGTCGACAGTGTAAGCCACAGTAAAGCCTTTTAATCGAAAACTGCACAAGCAAACTTCGCTCATTGGCAGCCCCCTTAAAGAATTAACAATTAGGATTATGTAGACTTCATTACCCAGAAATCCTGTAAGCATGCCCATGTCTTTGAAGTTCTACATAGACATTCATTTTTTTTTAACTTTAAAAAGAGTCTACATTATCTAATATATGCAACTGAATAAATGAACAAGGACATGGTTAGGATTAGACTACAAAGGCACGATAGTGACGTTTAGGAACAAAGATCACGGTGCGGCTTAACATTTATACCGGAAGCAAAAAGCAGGCTCCTAGGGGACAGTCCAGGTGTTGTTGGACCCATCCACTACCCCTACAGGGACCTTCTTGCTCCTTTTATCGTCTTTATCAGCAACGTTTGAAACCGACACCATGAAGCAGCGTATTATAAAGCCGCGACAGGTTCTGTCCGGCTGCATCTACCGATACCACTCATCTGCGTTTCATATGGCCACACCAGGTGCCATCTGGTTGATCAGCGTATCAAAACAACGTGAAAGGAGGCTCTTGGCGTTGGGATCATACACCGAAATCAGTAAGATGGTTTCGATTACAGATTTGTGCAAAACTTTTTTGAAATATTGATAAATCACAATTGCGAGAATTGCGATGTTAGGCCACTTCTCCTTTCACAATAATGTGCCATTTGAAGGTAAAGGAGACCCACCTCCTGACAAAGCGGCTGTATATGATGACTTTGGAATGACAAAGGGCTTGTGCATTTCATACTGCCACTAAAGGGTACCTCCGATGTTTGAATCTGACCAAGCGTTGGTATTTGATCAGTTCAGAGTGAGACTGTGGTAAAAAAATTGACAATGTACTTGAACGGTATTTGCTGTTGAGAGCAGAGAAAAAAAATGTGGAACTTTTAGTTTGAAAGCCTCCCACTGCTGTACATGCACCTCCCCCAAAACCCTCTGCAACAGAGTCTATAGACAATCACAGTGGCATTTTAATTTGTCCTCTTGATATCTTATTTGCCAAGAAGGGACCCTGGAGGGGGCCTAAGCCCAAAAGAGCACACAGCATTATTGAACCAGCCAAGGATCACATAAAGGGCTCAGTATTGATGCAGATGGGGCGAAGGGGTGACAGAGAAGTAAAAGCCTGGCTGGGGGGAGACAGAGAAAATGGAGGAGGGAGGGCGAAGAGGGATGAAGGATCTGAAGTACAAGATGCGCTGTGGGGAAGGATGAGAGAATCCCTGCAAAGAAGCAAGTAAGACACAGGAAAAAGGAAAAGATTGTGAACAAGAATAGCTGATTTTGTAAATGCATTACCTCAAAGTACCTCAAGCAACCAGAAAGGCTTCCACATAATATATGTGATGTTACCTCTAATGCACCAGCCATTCTTTTTTCACTACACATGAAGTGGTTTCCATTTAATACCGTATGGCATGCATCACAAATCTTTCTTGCTCATTCTAGTATGTCAAAGGACTATTTGCGGTCGGGATAAGGTAGCCCGAGCAAGCCATGCAGAAGAGTTTATCTTCCAATAAAATTCAATCAAAAGCTGCTGAGTGAATTGGGTTCGGGTGGAGTGGGTGCGGAGTGTTTAGGAGTTAGCTTAATTCAATTTCTTTTTGGCTCAAAGCCAGAGAAAAGGACTAGCTAGATGGAATGAGATCTTACTTTGTGCGAATGATTAGCTGCTCTACACCATCTAGAGGTGCAGGGTTACTGTGTGTAGCTAGGTATTTCACAAAGATATCTGTATTCCGATTTGTAACAATTACTTATTTTAATCAGTTACGATCAAACGCATTGCAACAAACCGGACAAGTTCATTTAAGCAGACTCTTAATAAAAACTCCAAGTGGAAATAAAGGAAATAAGGTTTACAAATTAGGATTAAAGGCTACGGCATGATTTTTTCTTGAAGCAAATAAGAACCATTTAAGTCATCATATACTGCCACTTTTGTGCTTTTGGCACAAAGCCACCTTTCGCGTCTGCATGATATGCCACTGGATGTCATCAGCTAACAACGTGGCCAGACAAAACCGTTCGTGGTGTTATTATACACTGCAGGATTAGCACCTGCAAGAGCAGCATGATACATAGAAAGGTGGTGTCAGTTTGTAATGTGGCCAGACGGTACCTGTCACGTCTGCATGATACGCCGTTGGATGGCATCAAGTTGAAACGCTGCTGATAAGTACATAATATAGGGAGTACGAAGAGTCCATCCTTAGCATCTGTACCAGCATGTGTTTTTGTCGAAACTCCAGCGTTGGTTGGCATGCGCATTCGTTGCCGAAACATAACCACATGTAGCGTCATCCAAACGTGCTTTTGTTGACATCATGGTAGCAGCATCCCAGAACATCATGTAGAAAAATGACATTACAGAAAATTCCCAAACCTCTGTCCAACATAGGAGTCCTTCTAATATCATATTGACATACGGTGGCTGCTTCCATATAATATCAGTTTAACCCAAAGAACATCAGGCGTGCCAGATGGTTCTTATTCCAAAATTGTCAAATACTGCCGCTTTTGCAGTGATTTTGGCATAAGATCCCAACACCAAAAGTCAACTTTTCCAGGCTGAATAATCCACCATCCAGTGCCAGCAGTATACAATAGGCAAATATCTACACACAAAAAAAAGAGACGCTTTATAATACCATACTTCGATTTTAGATATCCTTGAAAATAAGTGTATTGGACTTGCTAATTCAAAGATGGCAAAGTCAGCCAGTAATCGTTTCATTTAAGCCATTCACTATAGCTAAAAGCCATTAGGACGGACAGGTTGCTGACTCAATGCCTGCCTAAATCACCCAGGTAAAGCCTTGGCCGTCTGTTTCGTTTCGTAGGACAGATACATCAGTTGAAACAGGTGCAGACCAATCAAATATCTGACAGACGAGTGCAAGCAGCCAAGCACTGACTGCACTTTGACGGGGGGGAGACACCTGATCATGAGCTGGCACATTAGCTTGAGATTTAATATTCATCTTTTTTTTCATATTGGCCCAAATTGTATCTGAAGTACTTGTTCAGACAAATCAGCAGGAACAGCAGACAAGGCGGATAATAGTGCAGTTTAGGATGAATGATCTCCTCAGACATAAGCTTTTTTCGTATTAATTACCTCTTATTCTCTTGATGAAAATACAATATGCAGCAAGGGAGAGGAACTACAGGGTTCCCACATATTTTCATTGAATTTTCATGAATTTTAAGGACCTTGCTTGGCATTTTTATAACATATAAGATTCAAACACAATTCAAACTTAATTTCAGCATCTCACATGATGTGTTTAAGGACCGTGGGAAATTTTATAATCCAACAATAATGCCTGCTTTTACAGTTTCAGGCTCTGAGAAAAAAAAGAGAACATGCCTTTTGGAAAAAGCTCACTAAATTTGTATTATTTCTAGAACAATAATCAATTTAAAAAAAAAAAAAAAAAAAGCCACAATACATTTAAAAAAGACGACAAAATCAACGTTTCCTTTTTAAGGAATCATACCTTCCAAATGTATTTTCTTAAAAAAATTAAAATTAAAATTTTTTTTTAAAAAAACTTGATATGATCATGTATTCTATAAATATCACCAAAAATAATTTTAAAAAGACAAAATGAAAAAAAACATTTTCTTTCAGTTATCTATAAAAAAATACAATTTTTTGAAGAAAACATGCTTTTTAAACCTGTTACAAACAAGAAAATGGTCTGAAGGGCTGAAAATATATGTATTTCTTGTACATAATTTTAGATATAAAATTATAATAATTATAAATATAGTTTTCTGGACATTTCCCCTGTTTTGGGGATAATTTCCTAATAATCCTCCCCTCTTTTTTCAAACTATTTTTAAGTAAATTTCTTGTCACTTTCACCAATTTCCTGCCATTTGTGGTACATTTCTTGGGAATTTGGTCATTGCAGATTTTCCACACATTTTCCCAAATATTCGTTCAAATTTGCTCATTTTTTAAAAAGGTCAAACACTTGAAAAAGGCATCTGAATGCAGCATGAGAAAACTGATGACAATCCGGGTTTCATAGGGTTAAATAGCAAGGTTTTGGGCAAAAATGGAAAATAAAACCTGACAGAACTGTAAATATATTCTTGAAAAAAAATGAGCCTGAAGGGCATAAACGTCTAGCTTTAAAATGTTAAGAAACACTTTTCTAATGCACCTGAGTGTAAAGGTATGTCCCAAGGACACTGAAAAGTATTACTTCATTGTGACAAAATTACCAAGTACTCTTTATTTCCATTAGAGTGAAGTAATTATTCACTTGGCGCTGAAGCAATCTCACACCTGTATGAAGATATTACATTTTAGCCCTAACAAGATGCATTCAGACTTTTATGCATCCCCTTTTCTCAGGGAGGACACTAGTTTGAAATACTCGTCGACAAAGCAAATCAATATCTAATTACAAGCCGCACATTACGGCACTTCGACGGGGGAATGGGGAGAGGCCTTCCCTTCCTCCTTAAACCAAGGGCTCAATAACACCTTGTAGATTATTTCTTCACCCATCATTTGCATGCTGCCCCAGTAATGGCCCCTCACTTTGAGAATCTATTACCATTTTTTGCCTTAAAGTCAGCACTTTTCAAAGGACGAAGATTTGTCTTGCCGCGGTCCATCACTCAGCCTAAGCTGCATTCGATTTACACCACAAAAAGGTAATAACGTTGCCGCTGAAGGTATGTTTGTCTTGCAGAAATTTAAGTGCCATTCTCTGACGCCAATTGTTTAACAGAGGCAGGATTTTGTGAGGATGAAGTGAATCACGACGACGTATCTGCACTTAGACTCAGTGGGAAGAATCCATATGTAATATTCCTTTTAACAGTGCAATTAATAGAGGATGATTCATTTCTGCTTTACAGTGTGCTTAAGACCAAAAATGAAGGAGGATGTTCTAATGCCAAGTCATCATATATGTTGCCTTTACATGATCCTTGGAAATATTGTATTTACCAGATCAGGCTGTTGCACTAGATAGGTGGATCTTGCTCAGAGCCAACAGGACGCAAGACTCCAATGCAAATTTAAAGACAATGCACTGCAGGAATTATATGATGCCATCAGCAGTGACAAGCGACAGGTGGTGATTTTAATCAACTCATCATTCAATTCCAAAGATGTAGCAGGATCAAGGACAGATTTTAATTTCATTTTTTAAACGTGTAACTTTGAGCATGTGAAGGCAGCAATATTGCCGCTTTGCAGTGGACTTCCATGTCTGCATATTACGTTCTAGGGTTCCTTCTGCGTCTGCTGTTTACGTTCCAGAAGCACATGATGGGATTGCGCTTTCTGTGGTTATATTTAGATAAAAGAAGCACATGGGAACCAACACCAGGATTTCAACAAATGTACATGCTGGCACGGATAGTTGGGACTAGGCAAAAAAAGCATGTGGTAAGGTGTAGAAAAAAAAAATTAAAAAACATTCAGACGGGAAGCAAACACTGGATTCCTGCATCAAAGTCCAGGGTTTTTTTTTTTTGGATCCATCTGTAGTAACACCTTTATTGTTTCTGTCCATCCAAATTCTCATCTTATGGCATCCAGGGGCATACCAAGCAGACGCAAAAAATTTTAGCTTTTAGCGTTTGAATCGTATGCTGAAAGCGCAGTTAAAACGACTTAATCTGACAACTTCTGATTGAACATAGGTGTGACAATAACTACAATTAACAAAATTTTAGGACTACTCCATTTATGTTTCGTAATTCCCCATTTCCTGTCACCCTAACCCTAACCCGACCCAAACCACTAACTCTACCTAAGTCAACTTATCAACTCCAACTGGCCTGAAACTTGCTTCCATACACTTTCTTGGAGGATTTTGGCCACCACACTTGGGCCTATAGGTCCTTTGGACTCAGCTATGGGTGGCCTTTGCCCTACCTCATGGCCAATGAACACACCAGTCCTGGTCCCATCTCTCCATGACCTTCCCTTTCCAACACACAAGCGTTTTAACTTTTTTTTTTCCACAAGTTACGCCCATTTCATGATGTCACAGATGGACGGGGGTGGTAACGTTGGAAAGATTGTCCTCCGAAAATGAGAAGGCAAAGCAAGGGTTCAAGTCTCTGTGACCCCCCTATCAAAAGTTATTCACAAAAGACAAGATTAGATGCGTCTAATCAGGTGTAGTCACTCCTTAACCCTGAAAATTTGACTTCCGTAAAAAGCTCCTTTCTTAAATAGTGCCTGAGTTGGTGAGGATTTAAGAATTCAAACTGCCTCTAGATGGGCCCGACCAGACGGTGGTCAGCATTCTCCCACAGGGTGATATCTGTCAGTCCGTGGGGGACCACTGTCACATCTGCTCCTCTAATTGAACAGTTGGGAAAGGCAGTGACACCGAATCCAACAAAGTTCACTCAGCAGCTCTTAGCACATGGACCAGCTGTATATTACAATCATTATTCTTGTTTTTGCTATTCTCAGAATAGCTCTTTTTTTGGAAAAGGGCAAATGGACCACTGAAATCTCAAATGATGTAAAACATGCCCACATAAATTTCAATATAGGTTGCACCCACCTGACCATTTTTTGGTTTCCGTAGAGCTGTGCAATTAGTTAAGCTAAAAAATATGTCCTGAGGGTTGAGTAAAGGTTATCTGGTCATTCAAAAGCAATCCATTGGGAGCAGAAATAACAATTTACAGAAAGTCAATATTGTATCTTGGGTGCAAAGTTTACATTTTTGCCCAAGGGTGTTGCAAGAAGTTTCCCAAAATGTACAAATGTGCTCACAAAGTTTTTTAATGGCCATTAAATGTAGATGTTTTGTGCGTAGAAGTTAGATTTCTGGCCTGATGGAGTTGATAAAGAAAAAAGTCTCGGGATCACCAAAAACTTTAAGATTTATTTTCAGAAAACGATTCACCACATATTTCATGGATTTGTTTCCGATTGTCGTGCAACTCACAATGTATACAGACAAAACATTAGGGGGATTTTAAACATAATTTGGGAACAAATGTAGATGAACTTCAGTGCCTACAAATTAAGTTTCCAGTTTGTTTCTGCATTGACTGTTTAAGTTCTGGCATGCCACTAAAATATGCCATCCGAAATTACATAAAAAAGTCATAGCATAGAATGTCTTTCAAAATGTAAGAAAAAAATGTCATATTATAGTATGTCGTCCAAATTATCACAATGATGTCAAAATATAGTACGTCAACCAAAAAGGCATAAAAGAGTCGTATATCTTCTGAAATGACATAAAAAAAAGTCATACTATAGTATATATGTATATATAAATTCGGATATTTCATTTTAAAGACAATACCTGCCACTACAGATGACATGCAGATATTATCGTGCATCCATAATCCACACACAAGAACTGGAAACCCAACATTAACCATAACTTTCACTGTTTTCGTTGCCAAACTCTAACAATAGTTGAACCACAATTTATTTCCCCTGTTTATTTCCCTAACATTCACCATTATATGGTCGCCAAAATATCCCAATGGCAGAATTAAAAATGTTGGGACTGGATGTTGATCAAAAAATTTCATTGAACATAATCCAGGGTCGGGATAACCTTTGGTTATTCCAGAGCTAATACACGCCAAAAAGAGTTGACCTCTGGGCATGCACGCCTTTATCGGACTGAAAAGCCGTGCTGCGGGTCTCTTGACGTGCCCAAGGCCATTCTGGTGTGTCCTGATAACCTTGATCTGGTCTCTGGACCTCGTGGTGGTGTCATCTCGTCAGAATGACTGACCCCTGTAGATTCCCGATGGTACTTCCTGTGCCCACAAAAGGTAACAAGGTTTGAATTCGGAAAGGGAGCCTGAAAAACTGCAACCACATCCAAGAGAAGCATAAACGAGCCCTTAGGACTTCGGATGGTAGTGACTAAGTACTATTTGAATAAAAGTAGTACTTATTAGTAAATGAAATGAAATTAAATCGTTTGCAAAGTATTTAACCCTTGGAAACTTAAGAAGATTGGGTAGATTTCTTTCGAAAACATGGGGAAAAAATGGATGACCAACTTGGTGAGGTATATCCCTTTAAATTGACGAAATTCGTAAAAAGGTGATAAGAAAATTACCTAAAAAAATACTTGTTTGAAAATGATCCAATATGATGGAGGAAGGAATGTGTCCAGAAAACTATATTTCTATTTATATTAGAAAACTATATTTCTTTTTGTTTGTTTTTCTTTCTTTTTTTGTTTATTTTCGGGTTGTTGTATTTATTTAATTTTTTTTCATGTATTTTTTGTAGCCTCACTAAATATATATGTATATATATATGTCTTGTTTAGTCACTCGTTGCTGTCTCCACAAATATTTTTGACAGAAATCCGAATAATTTGCTAACTTTCAAAAGGGGGTTAAAGAATGAGACCGATGTGGCGCATTTAAAACTCCAGAATGACACTCTGGCCTCATAAATCCTCCGCACCTGATCGAGCAACGGCCAAAGGTCAGCGCAAACCTCTACAGAGCGGCGCCGGGCGCCGAACAAGGGGACAGAGACATTTTCGACAATTCCAATAAGTCACCACTGTCAATAGAGAAGGTATATAAAGTTCACAGAGTCTTTTGCCCAGGATTAAGCTGGGTACAGTCATGTTTGGACGGCTCCATCTATCAAGCAGTAAAAGTGAAGCAGATATGCATTGGGTCATCCCTCTCCTTGTCACACCATAAGAGTAGGCGAGTGCACGCATAAATCTTCGCCCCGTTTGCCAACGAGAATTAGCTTGACGCTTTGCAATGATCCTGCAGCAGGAGATGCGTCTCTTGATATTTATAAACGGATGATTCCGCGCTACATCATCTGATCGCGGGCGTTGACGGCCGCTCTTCACCTCGGCGCCTCCCCGGCAGTAAGATGTGTTTGGGCGGATGTCACATCCCCTGCATGTACAACACATGATGCATTATTGAAATTACATTGCACATGTACTCAGGCTGCATGTCAGCAGATAATAAGATACAGCGACATGTCAAGTGATAAACTCACCTATGATTTATGCCAAAGTCCTACTGCACCCTGATGGTATTCAAGCAAAGCATAATGCTAAGTGATGCAAATTCTCCAAAATTAATCAGAACAGTCAGGATTTAAAGCAAATTAGAGCGCTAAATGCAACTTTAACCCTTTGAAACCTGAGCACATTGGCTTGATTCCTTTAAAAAAAAAAAAAAAAAAAAAAATACTAAAAAAAAAAAAAGACCCCAAAAAAAGCACAAAAATAGAAAAAAAAAAAAAAAAAAAAAAAAAAAAGACAAGAAAATTGCCAGAAAATATTATTATTATGTTATTAGAAAATTTGAGGAAAAAAAAGAAAGTTTAAAAAATGGAAATGAGCTTTAAAAAGCCTTAAAACATAAACAGTGCTTTAAATATTTGCAACACAACTTTAAATATGTAATTATGATTAACAAGTAAAAAGGACAAGAAAATTGCCAGAAAATAGCAAGGTATTAGAAAATTTGAGGAAAAAAGAAAGTTTAAAAAATGGAAATGAGCTTGAAAAAATTATTTAAAAACATAAACAGTGCTTTAAATATTGTAATAATTTTGCAACACAACTTTGAATATGTAATTATGAATAACGAGTAAAAGGTACAAGAAAATTACATCATAACAAGTATTTAGAAAATGTGTAAGAAAAAAAGAAAAGAAAAAAATTAAATAAGCTTAAAAAATTGCTTTTAAAAACATAAACAGTGCTTTAAATATTGTAATAATTTTGGAACACAACTTTAAATATATAATTATGAATAACGAGTAAAAGGTACAAGAAAATTACATCATAACAAGTATTTAGAAAATTTGTGAGAAAAAAAGAAAAATTAAAAAAATGAAATAAGCTTTTTTTGCAGGTCGTGAGAAGTTTCTTTCTAAGTTGCTCATTGCCTTTTTTTTTTTTTTTTTTTTTCAACCGGGCACATCTTGCTTTGCACTGCTGATAATGACAATATAATCAATTCTTTCCCAGTTTTTAATTACTTTTTTTTTTTTTTTAGATAATTATACTAACTTATTCCTGTTTATCAATGATTGACGCTCATGGCTGCTTTTTTTTGTTGCAAGATTAGAGCAAAAAATCGTGGAGTAAATGAGATATTTTGGTTAAAAAAACGCTCAACTCTCACTGAAAGCGAAACAAAATATATGTCACCTTGAGATTTCGGGATGAATTAGGTTTCCAATTCGTAAAAAAAATAAAAGCTCGATGAATACGAGCCCATTGATCATCTTCACAGCACACCTGTGAGCCATTATCTGTCTTACTGTCGGATATATGCGAGGCTGCGTGTTTAAAAAGCAAAAAAATGATAGTCGAGAGAGAGAGGGAGCGATAATTCCTTCACGACATCCAGCCGCTCTGCCACGGATGACCCCCGAGTATTGGTTCTGGCAGCCAGCTACAATTATCATTCAGCAGGAGTGAAGGACTCTGTTTGATATCTGCCAAGGTAATTTAGTGGGAAAGATTGAACAGAGCTTTTTTTTTCCGGGTTTTTTTCTGCCGCTCAGATTGTGACTGACCCCTCTGCATATGGAGTGTGGGAGCTCGGCTGTAAAAAAATAAATAAAAAAAACACCTTCCAGAGCACAAAAATGTACCAAAAAAAGCCATTTTCTTGGCAGGGTCAGTGTTTAATTTATTTTCTGATTTTTTTTTAGACGAAGAAGAAAAAAAAAACATAAATGTTTCAAGTAGTTCAAGGGTTAAGGCAAGACAGCTTTATTTGTGTAGCACATTTCATACACAGGGCAAAAAAAGTGCTTTACAGAGTAATAAAAAATATGAAAAAATAAAAGATAAAGATTTACAATAAAAAAAAGAATAATTTATAATAATTTAATAATTTAATTTAATTTACAAGAAATAAAATATTAAAAAAATGTATTTAAAAAAAGGACATTACCTGGAAAAAAAATATTAGAAAAAATATATATATATATATATATATATATATATATATATATAAATATATATTATTTTTAAAAAAAGGACATTACCTGGAAAAAATATTAGAAAAATATAATAAATATATATATATTTTTATTATCTTTGAAAATATAAGAATTTATTTTAATTACTTGCAATATTAAACATTTATGACCAAGTTGCTATTTGCCATTTTCCCCATTTAAAAAAAAAGGAAAAAAGAAATCATAACAATTTGATCAGCATTGAAAGGTTTAAAGACTTTTAAAAAAGAAAGAAAAAAAGAGAAGAAAAACAAACAAGGAAATTACTTGAAAAAAGTGTTTGAAAATATAAGATTTTTTTTTAAAAAAGTTTTTAAAATATGTTATAATAATTGGAAATATAGTTTTTCTCTGGCTTTTTTCTTTCTTCTTCTTTTTTTATTCCATTTTTTTTTAAATGTGCATGCTTAAAAAAAAATCTCAATTTACTAATATTTGCATCTGAAAACTGCTACGGCTCTACTAATTCAAGCTATAATGCTGCTTATCACAAATGCCGTTCACGCTTTGAAACAAAAGGCAAATTGGCTCGATAAGTTTTACTGCCTTTTTTTTGAAAAAAAAGAAATCACGAAGAAAATTAGCTAAAAGAAACAAGTAAAACAGTAAAAAAAGAGTAAAGAATTTTTTTTCTCTTCTTTTCCTCTTTTTCTAAGACACTGCTTTTAAAAATAACTTTCTAAATACACTAAATTCTTGCAATTGGTGGATCATTTCTTATCGAGTTGCTCATTGCATTTTTTACAATTTTTTTAAAAAAATAATTGCGCCAATTTGGCTTTAAAAGGTCGAAATACTCGTGAAAAGGCATCTGAAAGAAAACAAGAAAAAACGAAGTTGCTCCAGATTCCAAATTGTTAAATATGACTCCTGGAAGCACACATATCATTCGTGGTTTGGGGGGAAACAATTTCCCGGACGCGTCTCTATCATGCTAATCATCCGCTGCGACCGTCGCACCTTCCAGCGATGCACATTAATCATTTCCGCATCGTTCCCGCCGAATGCCGTTGCATTTGAATTCTCCTTCAACATCTGCTGCACCTAAACGATATTTCATAAAGCTATAAATAATTCAGTGCTGTTTAGGAATGAAGCACGTCCTCTGCAAACAAAAAAGACTCAGCAAAAATGAGCTAGCGAGTCCAAATGTTGCTGTTTTAAGCCTAATCTTTAAGCCTCTCCTTTAAGAAGCAGCTCTCAACTTCTGGACGCCTTTAAAAGATTTGGACTTAATTGCTGCAAATTAACAGACTCGCTCCTGGGGATTTGTGAATAAACGGGTGAAAATCTGCTTTCTTTTTCCCCCCCAAAAAAGAAGAAAAAGGACTCTGTCTGCACGTGTCTGCATGAGTGGGCGTCACTTTCTCATGCAAGTTTTTCAACCTTTTTTACCTGATGCAGTTTGATTTCTTGTCCAAAAAAAAAAAAAAAAAAAGGCAATGAGAAATGTTCCACAAATTGCAAGAATGTAACAGATTTAAAGGGGGAAAATTTTAGATACAAAAACGAGCAAAAAAAAAAAAAAAAAGCTCAGAAAAAATGTAAAAAAAAAAAAAAGTTTTAATATTTATTTATAGTATTTATACTATTTTAAAATATTTAAAACATATTATTATAATAACTATATTTATAGTTATGATAAGTATATATATTCTTAATTATTTTAAAGAAAATTCATTTTGAAGCAACCTTTTCCTTTTTTCTACTACTTTTTTTTTTTTACACTTTTATTTTTTCTTTTCTTCTTTTTAAACTTCTTTTAAGGTAGTTTTCTTGCACTTTTCACTATTTATATATATATATATATATATTTTATTTTTTTTGTTTTTTTTTTTTTTAACCATTATTACATATTGTTAAATAATTTTAATTTTAAAGCACCTTTTTCAGGTTATTTTTATTTTTGTTTTTTTGCTAAAAAAAAAATATAAATATAAAAAAAAAAAAAGGATTTTATCCGCCGTGAAGGCGAACTGTGAAAGTACTTTGAGTAAAATGAGAAATGCTGACCACAAGAACTCTTTAGACTCGCTCGAAAAAAAAAAAAAAATTCAAGGAGCCGGCGATAACAAGGTCAGTCATCATGCCAAGGGCAGCGCGCAGTGGAGGAGCCTAATATTGTGTTTGCTGCACTCAATACAGCTAAATCACGTCAGGGCAGCCCGGGATTGGCTGTCAGCGCCACTTTTCAGCCAATAATGTCATTATTTAGTGGTATTATTAGGTGTAACATTAAGCGCTGATGTGTACCCCAGCGCAGCATCAGGACCGGGGCTGCATCTCTCCAACAGGAGCCCTCACCCATCACTCTTATCTCTGTATGTCCAGACAAAGGGGGGGGAAATAAGTTTTTTATTTTTTTTTTCATTTTTTATAAATTAGATAACAATCATTGCAATTGTGGCAATTCATTTTTATAAATTATATTAAGTATATAATAGGAATTATATATAATTTTTAAGTGTTTAAGTATTTCTCCTTCGTGTTTAGTTCGAGGTCCCAACAAAAGAGAACTTACCACAAAAATATTAACATAAAATACTGCAAGAATAAATAATATTTCTAAAAAAAAAAAAATAAACAAAATGTTAGAGGAAAAAAAAAATTTCAGAAGTAAAAAAAAAAAAAAAAAAAAATTCAAAGGAAAAAAATGCCAAAATTTATAGAACACCAAAAAAAAAAAAGAAAAGAAAAAAAACCCCCAAAATGACACAATTTAAAAAAAAAAAAAAAAAAAAAGAAAAACAAATTAGCATTATTAAATTTCTGACGGTCCTTGAACAATATTTGCCAGCTTTGGGGAAGGTCAAAAAAATAAAATAAAATAAATAAAAAATAAAAAAAAGATAATAAAAATTAATAAAATAAATAATAATAATAATAATAATAATAATAATAATAAAATTAATTGATTAATTAATTAAAATACAGCGTTTTTTTTAACATGAATGCGAGTCACTTGCAGTTCATTCAAAATGAAACCAAGACCTTTTTTTGGACTTCGACTCATCGGTTTGGAACCACTTTTTCAGTCAAATACACAGGACACTTTATTTTCCATAAAAATCTAGGTTGCAGATGTCTTATACATAGACATCTATTTATAAATCCATATTGTTTTCTCTCAAAAGCATATCTTAAGTCTTTATCCTTGCCACGTTAGTTTGTCAAAAACTCACAACTGACATCGTCATTTGTTTCATTTTTCACTTTGGGATGATACCTTTCATTAAAAGCGCTGAACTCGTCCTTGCTTCATAAAAAAAATCTGTCAACCTGACTGGGACAGCGGAGTATTTTTAGTCCCTGTCAAACTTTGAGCAGCGTCTCCCGGAGGGATCCTGAGTGGACATAAGTGGATATGAGGGTCAAAGCCAAAGGATAGAGTAACATTTTTGAAACAATGGTGACCATTGACGAGTTGTCATCAAGCCTTAAAGCAAAAACTCTTCTGATCGTTTTACAAAGTACTTCTAAGCCTTCCGCGATCCCTGTTACCTGTGCAGAGCTTGTCAGGACATCACAGACACGTCTACCTTTCCCGTCCTTGTCCTCGATGTGCATGCCACTCATGCGGCCCCCTTTTTTAGATTTCACTCACTCCCATATTTAGCCAACTTTAAGTTGAGCGGACAGAATGAAAAGGGACTCATTTCGGCGATTTAATAGGAAGAGACCCTTTCTAAATGGCGAAATGAATCCGCGATCGACCGGCCGCACATTAGCGCTCGCAAATTCAGCCCCGTAACGGAGCCCGAAACCAAATGTCCATACCAGTTACCGGCACAATTTATACACATCAATTGTTCGGCCGCGGCCAGTCGATAGAGAGCTCAGTATCACCTTGTGACATGTAAATGAGGGTCCTTTAATGTCACAAGAGCAGCAGGGCTAAATGAGCCTTATGATTTTCCATCACCACCCACCTGATTCTGACAGTCCCTATAGAAAGCTTACTGCTTCTGCTGCCGAAAAACTCATTATGCTTCCACTGAGACCAACGCACTATTGATGGGACATCCGCGGGGTCGCCTTTTGTGTGTGTTTTATCATTGACATTGAGATGTTCTTGTATTTTTTTCCTGTTTTGGCAAGGATTTGTATCATTATTTGTAATTTAAACAAATAGTTTGAAGTGATGGGAGACATTATTACAGCAGCGACTGATCGTAACCCAGTGTACTTCTCCAGTGCGACATTTTTTTGGCAAGATTTTGGTCCGACATTGTGGGGTTTTAAAAACAAAGTGAAGCAACGTCAATTCGAGTTTTGTGCCTCACTTCCTCACTTTCCTCACTGCGCCTGTGGCAAACGGATTGAAAACATGTAGACCTGTCCTATAAAATAAAAAGCCAAAAAAAAAAACCCAACAACAAAAAATATCATCCAGTTTCACACTGACCAACACGTTCTCATCTAAACTTCTCACATGTTGCAACTCTGGTGGGATAAAAAGTTGTCAAATTCCGACATTCGTTGGATAGTGGTCTGCATTATTTATTGACCCGTCAAAGGAATTTGATACAGTAGATCACAAAATATCGATGAACAGACATCGATTTTTCTATTGCTTTGCAGAGTGCTATATGTACAAGACAAGGGCATGTTGTCAGCCACTCTAACAATGCCAAAGGGGTACCTCAGGGTTCGGTATTGGGGCCACTGTTGTTTTGTATTTACTTAAATAGCCCCTGTCATAATACAGGTGATGCGTTTGTTCATCTGTATACTGATGATATAGTTATGTATTTCCCTGCTTATACTCAGAACCAGGTCCTCTCTTTTTAATGATGTTTAGCAATTCTTGTTCAATCTGAAGCTCGTCCCATATACTGATAAAACAAAATCCATGCTGTTGGCAAAAGTCATTGGTCCGGGAGTGGAGACCCTGAAGTTAGTGTTAGCTAGCTATGAAATGTTAAAAGAGAGGAGGTTAAGGTTAGGATTACGATAAAGTTCGGATAAGGGTAAGGGTTACGTGTCATTACGACTCGGGTATATCACATCTTCACCTTTGGCCTCATCTTTAGTCACTTGAAGTTGCGTTGTAGCAGATTTCATTGAACTATTGCGTACCGGTGGCATTTAAGTGTTACAATCAGGCGTGGGTTAGCTTAGCTTAGCATGAAATCTTGAAGATGGGGCAATAGCTGGCCTGGCTCAGTCCAAAGATAACAAAGTCTACCTTCCATGTTAGTATAATTCATTCAAAAGGTTCGAATTTGTGTTTTGCAGTGTGAGGTTATGTCCTGGACTTTTTCCTGGCTGGGAGCATTTTTTTTTTTGGTATCTACATTTCCAGTCTTTTTGCTAAGCTAAGCTAACCGGCTGTTGGTTGTAGTCTATCAATGAGAAGTCTCATAATATAAATCTCTGACAAAAAGCAATATTGCCATAATTACAAAGTTAAATAAATGTAGCCTGCGATATATATAAAAAAAAAGGAAAAACATAATTAAGATTAATTAATCCAAGATATATCGCCAATTTTCTTGGATTAAACAAAAACATGCTCTCTGCTAATGGGCTCTTTCTGTATAACGACACCAGCCTAACACAACTGCAGCTCTTTCCCATAATGCCCAAGTCTCTGTACATCATAATCATCTCCAACTGGAAACAGATGCACAGTGTAATCTGCAATATCATTTATTCTTTGCATTGCAAAATAGACGACTTTTCAAGTGCTTTGGAGCAGGCTGTCCGAACACATCTGGCACAGCGGCAGCAAAATGACAACTTTCTCTCACTGTGTAATTCAGGCTGCTTTGCATTTAATATAGAAATAGTTTTACTGTTAATGTTCAGTTGGTAACACCCCGGAGTCTATGTCCTTTATGCATTATGGTGATTGATTCTGACCCAAACTAATTAGTCACAATGAAAACGCCAGTCCCCGACTCCTTAAACACCCGATTCTGGACCGTAAATATGGTTCGTTACATAAGACAGATCAGATGCCTTTCATTAGCTGTTAATGGTATTTTTATTAAATCATACGTCCGGTGTGGAAGAAGACTAATACCACACTCCTTAACAAGTAAAATTCCAAGTAAAAGTAAGTCAGAATAATCAGGAAAAAAAGAAAAAATATATATATATTAAAAGTGTGGAGACAAATCATATAAAACCAACAAAACACCCCCCTAAAAATAAAAAAAAACAAAAACAAAAACCCACTATCATTAAAAAAAAGAAAAAAATACCACCAAACTACAAATAATTTTTTAAAAAGAAAAAAAAACACAAAATCCCTCATAATTATTATTATATATTATTAAAAAAATCCAAAAGTCTAAAAAAAAATTCAAAATGAATAACATTAATAGCATCACAATTCACGCATTAACGCTGACAGCCCTAGAATTAACAAAACATTCAATCCCCAAAATCAACACCCACCGCTAAAGCAAACAGTCCGAAAACAATAGACGCTTTGCCATGTGAAATTAAAAGTGGAAGTGGATTAAGACAGACAGAGAGCGAAAAACTGAACAAACAAACCACTGAATACTGTGTCCGCTCAGATTACCTCCAGCCCGACGAGCACACCTACTCCTGATCCGATCAATTTGATTTCTAATTAAGTCTGAAGGTGAGAATGTGCGCGGCTACACGCAGATAATCTCCCAACACCTGGCCGATATGAAACAACACGAAACCCGAGACGAAGCCAAACAAGGCAAGAAGACACCCGCCTTCCAGTGTGTGTTTGGATAGTTTCAACTGAAAATCATCAATAATACATGGAGGTAATGCTTCCTTTTGAGAACAAGCGGGAAAACTCGCTGCTCCGTTCACCCAAACTTTCAGAGACACTCGAAGATCTTTAATTCAAAAGCAGAACAGACCTCCACCTCTGCCGCCGAATATATTTCACAGCGAAACTAAGTGCCTTCTGATTCCCCTCTAAGTCACTATTTGCCTTTCATCTGCACTCCCCCGCTATTTCCCCAAGGCCTCCCCGCTCTGTTTCACACCCATAAAATATTGATCTTTAAATATTTATCCAGCAAACATCCACAGGACCTGACCCGTATTCCCAGTATATGTGAAATATTCACCTTTTACTAAATAATTGATGACGGCATCCATGTTTCAGCAGCTTTGTGAACGTTTTGGCGGGGGGTGGGGGGTGGGGGGGGCCTCCGGTGAGCATGTTTTACTAGAATTCTCGATGCGTCTACAGTTTCTCGACAGTGACAAAGCAGAACGAGGGTTTTAATTGGGCCCTTGGCTGAAATTCTGGAGGGACGGGGTTAAAGGAATTGAAATGTCAGAGATAGCAAGGTAAAGAGGTGAGCGGGATGACCTCTGCGATGTTGTTGGGGGTAGTTGGGATTGGTGGGTAATGGGATGCAGTGATGCCGTGGATGGGAGCTTGAGTGTGGGGGTCTGGGCTGACTGGTGACCCCTGTCCTCCTCGGTTGAAGTCACATTGATCCGCTAGCTGCTCCAGTGGCTGGTTAAGACACTGAACTGTAATTCCCCCCCAGCTCTGCAGAAGCAGAAAATCCTGGTTTAAGCTGGAACCACGGGACCCCTGGTGTCTGCTTACTTCCCCGTGTAGCAAAGTGGGACAGCATTTATGCAGAATTTAAGTAGAATGCTGCTTTGAAATTTGCTATAAGCGACACAGACTGAATCCAGTATTCAGTTTGGCAGAGGAAGTATATTTTCGAGTAAACTGATGCACTCTTCTAGTTGTTTGACCACCCAAAGTGCATGTATAAATTCTTGTGCTATGGCCAAAAACTTTTTACACAAAGTCACAGTGACCTTGACCTTTAACCGTCAAAATTCTAATCGTTTAATTCTTAAATCCATGTGGACGTTTGTGCCAAATTTGAAGAAATTCCCTTTAGGTGTTCTTGAGATAACACATTAGCAACAAGTAGACGGATGAAAGGTCATATTGACCTTGAACTTTCGTCGAAATAAAATTAATACATGGGTGAGTCCAGGTGAACATTTGTGCCAAATTTCATAAATTCCCTGTAGACCTTCTTAGGATATTGCATTCATAATAACTGAGACTGATGCAAGGTCACATGGACCTTGACCTTTGATCATCAAATTCAGTTCACCTCTGAGCCCAGGTGGGAGTTTGTGCCAAATTTGGAGAAATTCCCTTAAGGTGTTCTTAAGATAACACATTAGCAACAAGTAGACGGATGAAAGGTCATATTGACCTTGAACTTTCGTCGAAATAAAATTAATACATGGGTGAGTCCAGGTGAACATTTGTGCCAAATTTCATAAATTCCCTGTAGACCTTCTTAGGATATTGCATTCATAATAACTGAGACTGATGCAAGGTCACATGGACCTTGACCTTTGATCATCAAATTCAGTTCACCTCTGAGCCCAGGTGGGAGTTTGTGCCAAATTTGGAGAAATTCCCTTAAGGTGTTCTTGAGATAACACATTCGCAACTAGGGGATGGATTAAAGGTAACATTGACCGTGGCCTTTGTCCATCAAGTTCATCCTTGAGTCCAAGTGTACGTTTGTGCCAAATTTGAAGATATCAGTCTTAAGACCAACACCAAGCTAAACTTAAGACTAACACCCCCCAAACATCAAATTCAAATGAAGTGTAAGAAAATCGTTATAGAGGTCATACTACTGTGAGTATTCAGCACAGTCCTGCAATCATGTGACTCCACGCTGCAAAAAAACCCCCACAATATTCTACCAGTGTCTTCATTCCACTCCAATTTACTGTTTGCACTTTATGTCACCGGCCGGGGCGGTGGAGGATAAATGTTTAAGATGCTCATGACACGTTTATTTATCTATCAAAATAAAACACTTGGCAGGGCTTCCTTTAGCCTCATGGTCACCTCTGCTGTTCTTGCCAACTTCCTCAACTGACATAAGCAATTGAATGCAACACAAGATTAGCCGGGGCTCACACCAGAGGGCTTCCACAACCACAGGCAGCAAGAAAATATCAGAGGACAAGATGAAAATTATGAATCAGATAGTATTTAACATAATTTAAGACCTATGGGTGTCCAGACCAAAGTTTATTTGTTGAGTCATTTGGGAGATTCAGTTGTACTTTGTATTTATTTCCACACACAAAAACACACACTTTTTCTATTTTAAAATTCTGTATACATGGCTTTATCGGGCATTATAATACAACTCAAAGGACTTATTATAACATCCCCATCAACCATGTTACTGCTTGCCTGACCTCCTGCCTAATTCATATTTTCGATACATTTTGACCAAACATGGAGAAAATATACCAGTAAATTTGCTGTGTAAAAAAAAAAAAAAAAAAAAGCATTTTATGTACAGTATTCGTTCTGCCTTGGCTTGTGACTTTGACGCTGCTTCTTTTAGGTCAAGAGGTGTTAAAGTGAAGTGTTATCTCTGCACCGACTCCAGCCCTGACTTACCCAACATGCATATTACTGCTTATTTATAGCCCCTCTTAGAGTCACTGGAGTGTGGACAAGGAATATATTCCATTATAGGCGCCTGTGCTTGGCGGCACACCTCTTTTCTATTAGGTGCCCTCATGTGTGCCTGCACACCTCACTTTATAAATGTAAAAAGTTAATGGATATACAAGTCGACAGGCGGGCCCGCTGTAGACATCGTGGTACATGGTCGCCCTCGACTCGCTGAAGGGCAGAGCAGAACCAGACCACACCAACCTGACCCACTCTGAAGGATCCGTAGATTTGCACAACCTCCTAATCAGTTAGCAGCTCTTAAACAATGGTTCGGAAAAACATATTAGGACTATGGTTTAATTGACTTTAAAAGGGTCCAAGTAACCCATAGATATGTTAAGAGAACTGGATTACGTCTCCCAATGGTAATGCTGTTAAAAGGAGAAAGAGTCAGGAAAGGTGCTTTGAGTGGTTGAACGACTAGAAAAGCATCTTTTTTGGTGTTTCAAACTGACGCCACGACTTTTGTGGTGCTGTGTATGCCGCCAGGCCACTAACAATGTAAGATATGGAGCTGGAAAGTCCCTTTAGGCCGGGTAGGAAGGGGGTTGGACGGGTCTAACAAACTCAGGACTTTCACTCCGGCGCCCACTGTTTGTTTCCTGAATGTTGGGCTAACCTATGATATTCTTTTCTAAACCTGACCATGTGCTTTTGTTGTAAAACAAAGTCAACTTTTACTAACGTTGCAAGTTTATTTTGAAAAAGACTGTATGCATTTAATGAGAAGAAATTATCCAATGCAGAAAACAGGCATAAATTGACGCGCTGTCCGGAAACGTCAGCAGCAGACATAGGGAGATACCCAGCTCATAATATGCAGATGTGATTTCTGAGATGTACATATTTTTTGAAGAAATATTTTCTGCTGTTGTGTCAGAAAGTAGACATCAACTAAACTGTTCAGCTCATTAAAGATATTTATAACCAAATATAGCAGAAGCCTTGAAAGCTTACATGTCATTCGTTATGTTTTGAAATCAACACTGCGAAACAGATTTACTGTAAACGCTCA
Source organism: Plectropomus leopardus (assembly GCF_008729295.1). NCBI lineage: Eukaryota > Metazoa > Chordata > Actinopteri > Perciformes > Serranidae > Plectropomus > Plectropomus leopardus. The sequence continues at coordinate 15,529,431 of NC_056486.1, forward strand.
GGCATCACCTGGAGGATCATAGGACTCTTCAGATTACAGACTTTTCACAAATCTGTCAAACACCATCCTTGTTTGAATAACAGCAACCACTCTGACAGCTTTACAGCTCCCATTTAAAATGACGCAAGGTTGGAAACAAGCATCTCTTTCTGTGTGTTTATATGCAAACAATATTCAATATAAAGGCAAACAAGCCCGCTGATTTTTTGGACCCAAACCTGCAGGAATTCTCACAGCACTAACGCACACAGCATGCATATTATGCAGTTGCCTTCACTATACAAAAGAAGCTGAAATTGGGATTGGCACACTCTGATATGTGTTTTCAGTCAGACAGTGAATGAACAGTGAAAAAAACAAAAAAACATGGGAGTGTCGGTGATAACCAGCCTGTTCTCACTCCAAGGTCATAAGATACTGCCGCTTTTGCAGTGCTTTTGGCATAAGATCCCGACGCCAAAAGCCAACTTCTACGTCCATATGATACAACCCTGGACAATGTCAACTAAGAATGTAGCAGGACACAACCAGTCGTTGTGTTATTATATGGCTGCCAAATAGCACCTGCTGTGGCAGTGTAATACGCCGAAGGACAGCGTCAGGTTGAAACGCTACCAGTAACTACATAATACAAGGAACGCAAAGGTCCCTATAGGGTAGGAGGGGCAGCGGATGAGTCAAACAAACCTTGGACTTTTATACAGGACTTCAGTGTTCACTTCCCGTCTGAATGTTACGTTTTTTCTTCCCCTAACCGTGTTTCTCTGTTGCCTAAACCTAACCATGCAGGTGTGCATGTGCTTTTGTTGACGCCCTGGCGTCGGTTGCCTTTTGTTGCTCAAACACAACCACTTGCAATTGCAGACGGAGTAGGATACCTATGGCGTAATATGCAGACGCAAAAGTCCACCATGCGGCAACATGTAACGACTTGGGATAAGAACATGTTGGCTTTACAAACCAGCATTTTGCATTGTTCTTTTTTGCGTATCTACAGTGACAACATTTTAAAAAATAAAAGTATAAATAGATTATATAGATATTACAGTTGATGGTCATTCTGCGCATCTACTGCAGCACAAAAACCCTGAACTCACACGTCCACGCTGCCAGAGTGTTTCAGCATCTCACAGTGGTACTTTCTGCTCTTTTAGTTTCCAAATAATCCTCTGCTCTTTAAAAAAAAAAAAAAAAAAAAAAACGATTTTAATGTAATTTTTTGTCACTTTTTAAAAGTTTCTTTCAATTTGTGCTACATTTCTTGCAAAATTGGTTATTGATGTTTTTTTTTCCTCATATTTTCCAAAGTATTCGAAAGTATTTGCTCAGTTTTCAACACCTGTAAAAGGTGTCTGTATGCAGCGCAAGAAAAACAATGACATGACACCAGAGAAATTTTAGCAGTCTTAACTTGTTCCTTAAAGATCCTGGCATTAATTCCTCACCCTCTTATTACTTTTTCCCCAATAACAATATCTGATTTTTTTTTCATTTTTGTGCTCGTTTTTACGTTGCATTCATTACTCCTCCCTCTCTTTCTCCATCCTTCTCTGTTTGATGAATCCTTCATTTTCACACTCGTTTAATTATCAGAATCACTTGCCATATTCTAATCTATACAACTCCATTTAAGCAGCGATAAATACAATGCAATACTGCGTGTGCATGTGTTAGATGGACGTCATCCACCCATTTATTGCCCTATAAAATTTCTCCTAAATGCAATTTGAAGATCTATGACATTGTAAGAATTCCTTTACATGGCGTTCCTCCATGCAGTCCATCAACGCGATTAGATTTTTAAGGTTAAACCTGGCGCCGCTCCTGTGATCTTGGATTTCACAGCGATGCGCAACAGTGGAATAATTCTGTTTGTTTTTTTTGTTTTTTTAAATAGCACCAAATCAAACGCTTCATTGAAACACGACAATAACGTTGATTGTAGAAATGACTATTCCGATTTTTGCTCATCCTGAAATGAATATATAGTCCCTTGCACCAAAATGATATTCCAAAGGACTGATTGCTGGATATCAGGCAGGTTCATGAATAATTTCTGTGAAATGAGTTATCAGAAAGGGCAGAAGATGAAGGTCTCTGACAGCCTCTCTCCTGGACTTCAACAGGCATGAAGCAGGAGGCTAATACAGGACTGAAATGTATGCCGAGCACCAAAAGTGGGCTGGAGAACTCTTTGTAAGGTAGCTAAAGTGGACACAAGGGCCTTGTCATTAAAACATGTTATTACACTCCTCCCTGGATTGGCTGATGAGGTCCCATGGTGAGGTAAATGATGGGACTTGAAATGCTCATGAAACTGTTTATATATATACTTATTATATTTTTTTCAAATATAAGAGAAATTTGAAAAGGAAGCTATGGTCATCTGGCAGTGAAGGATGCTCTTGACTCACTGATGACAAGAACTCGGTGTGTTTCGGCTAAGCAGCCACAGTCTGTGAACTGCAATATTGGGTTTTATCCTGTAATATTTGTGAAAAAAGTAGTTCCAACCAAGAAATCTGATTGGTCCACAAGACATTTAGATTGTGCTCAAATATGCATCAATTATTCCGCCATTTCTTAATTATTTAAAGAATTACTTAACTTGGCGTAACGTCACGTAACATCACTACATTACAGAGATGAAACTTGTTCAGAAAATGTGTCCATTGCTGGGTTGTTACTAAGGTTCGATCTACTTTCTGTAGTAGAAAATTAGGTTTTATTTCGCACCGGACTCTACAAACGTGATTAGTTTCCAGTTATTAGTCAGAATCCACGTATTTCCTTTGAAACGGAGATAACACTCCCCAAAAAGCTACTCCTATTGACAGCTAATTGTCCAAAAACATGAATACAGTTGATTATACATTTTTATTTTGTTGGTACTAGTTGGAACACGCAAGACTTTGCTCGTATGATATTGCTTAATTCCAACACCTTCCGATATTGTTGCTTCGTCTGTGGACTTTTTTTCATATCTCGTCTTTGTTTGCTCGTCGTCGGTCCGATTCGAATTGTTACCTTTCGGCATCGATTCTAACGTGCGATCAGTTCCGATCGGTGACCCGAACAATACGCCACCAAACATCTGAACAACACGTCAGTTGCCACGGTAACGCACATGCCAGATGTCACGTTAGAGAAGTCAAGGACGGGATCGCGAGCCAGCGAGAGTCATTTAAATTAATGAGTGGAGGACACGGAGAGAGCTGCCTGAGTCTGACAGTTACCACATCTGACACTTCAGTGTGTGTGTGTGTGTGTGTGTGTGTGAGGGTGGGGAGGGGGGGGGGGGGGGGGTACTCAATGGTGAGTTTGAGGGTTCTTAGGGGAACAAGGCGATGTGGTGCAGAGAGAGGCCACCCAACAGAAAGGTCAAGAAAGATGATGAAAAAGATAAAAAGAGGAATGGCTCCTCACCAGGAATTGACAAGACATAAAGATTGAAGAGGAGGAGGAAGAGGAGGAGGAGGTTGGGATCTTCGTCACCTTCACCCCACCCTTTTATCCATCCTTCCATCACACACACACACACACACACACACACACCAACTCTTTCTTGCCTTCAACAATTGCCAATTATCAGATATGCTGACTTGGTTGTGTTCACTTAAAGCTGTCAGTCACTGCAGATGGGTACTTAACTGGCCCATTTATCCGATGCCGTCAGTGCTGTACGAGGGAAAGAACACCCTCTCTGCTTTTTTTTTTTCTCTCCAGACGTTTCTTTCCAACATTCCCATGAGCCCCAAGGTGTAGCAGAGTTGTATTTAGTAAGAATCACCAAAAAAACGCTACAGATATTTGTTAAAACCTGATTTGTTAGCAGTCCACATCGGCCAACACCACCCCGTTTTCAATCCGAAGCTCTCGATAAAAACACGCTTCCGCATTTGCAGTGCTATTGGCGTATGAGATCCAAATGGGAACTCGTCAATTTCGAAAAAAAAAATCCAGTTATCACTCGCGTAACACTCCGACGTCGCCTTCGATTGGAAATAATGACGACTAGCGCGGTGGCTGCAATAGAAATAAACCTGATAATGTTTCCAATATCTGTCGCCTTGCTTATGAATATTTGTGCAAATATGTGAAGGAAACCAGTCTACAGATCCAGGAAACGATTCCAAAGTTGACCGACTCAGTTACGTTTAGCAGTTTAGGGAACTAATTGAGGAAAGGCATCATTTGACTTACAAGGTATCAACACCTTTAAGTATATATTGTTATGAAATTCAATGGCATTGTTTGATGCCATTGTGGTGTTAACAGTATTATCATAGTGGTAGTATATCGTATACCAGAGAGACGGGTACTAAAGATCCATAGAATCCGAACAAAACCCGTGAATGCATTTCAGCTTTTTCGCGGCTGGTCAATTTTTTTTTCTTTCTTTGTGGCGTTGAGGTCTGTGGGACCTGTTTTCAGTGTATACTAAAAGAAAAATGATGTGATTAATACTTTTTTCAACCTCTGATTCATCGAGCCAGAGTTCTGCGTGGCACTACTTTTGAGGGAAAGCATGTTTTTGGAGAGAGGTGGAAGGAAATGGACCTAACTCATGTTTTCCGATACTTTGGGCTTATAGTCAAAGTTGTTGAAGCCGATGTTTCTCCAAAAGCGTTTTTCTCGAATAATGTTGTTGAAGAGGTGTATAATTCAGGGAACTCTCTATGGTCTTGGACAATTTTCCAAACCAAGCCATAACCATAGGCTATAGATTTGATACGATAGCTAGTTAACTCTTCAGCATGATAGCTCCTTAATAGCATCGCGCTCTAAAAAAGGTGACTACTTTCTGTGCAGCCTCAAGGGTCCACTGGCAAGGAAACCAGACCGCCTGGTATTTCTTTTTAAACTCTTCTTACATTGTGTACACAGGACAGCTAAGCTTTAAGTTACTCCATTGCATCTATCAATATTATTTTGATCCCTACCAAGTATGAAGTTTTATTCCTTTTTAGAACCGTTCCTTCTGTCAAATCAGAGAGTGTCTGGAGACCTGCTATATAATTAAAAGTCCAATTCCACTCAGCGTCTCATAGAATCCCGCTGTGTTTGAAACTCCATTAGATATCGCTATGACAGATGTCTTTGTGAATTCAAACCCATAATCCATCATCTGGCTCTGCTGGCGTCTGAAGAAACAGCTTCTTTGTTGCTTTGAAGCAATCACTCTACTAACTCGCAGCAGGTTCCAGGTCAAGTGGTGTTTGGATTGCAAATTCCTGTAACTCTATAGTTTGTGCCGAGACCGTCTGACGTAGACGTTTTTTTTTAAACTTTTCTACACTTTTATCAATTCTGCTCGAGGTTCCTGACAAATGGTGCGTGACATTGCCGCTGCCCCGGCCAGAAAACAGTAAATGGAAATGACCCCCCAAAATATAAGTAAACATTTATATTCTTTTCACTCCTTTAAATGGCGCTCGCATTGGGAAATATCATGAATCTCTAATGTTTAACACATCCAGTGAGTTATTTTATGGTTATCTGTTGAGAACAGTCTCAATTTTGAAGGAAGCAGTCTTTGTAATGCATTTTTGGACAATTAACCTTTAACATATTGATGCTGTACTGATGCAATCTGTAAATGCTGATATTCTAAAAATAGCATGTAAAATTTTTATTATTTTTTAATAGCATAACGCTATTTAAGGGCAAAACACTTGCCTGCACCCTCACAACAAAAATGTGCACAAACACACCAAAAATGTACACGTTCACACTGAAAATTGCACTTAACACAACAAAAACGTGCACAAACACACCAAACATGTACACGTACACACTGAAAATGTCCATATACACAACGAAAATGTGCACAAACACACAAAAAATGCCCACATACACATTCAAAACTTACACACGCACACCTAAAAAAGGTGCACAAAGACACCAAAAACCTACACATACAATATGTAGATATACACAATGAAAATGTGCACAAACACACCAAAAACGTACACACACACACTGATAATGTCCACATACACATTCAAAACTTACACATGCACACCTACAAAAGGTGCACAGACACCAAAAATATACATGTAGAAAATGTAGATATACACAACCAAAATGTGCACAAACACACAAAAAATGTTAACATACACACTGAAAATATACACATACTCACTGAAAATGATACTTACACATGCAAACCGAAAAAAGTGCACAAAAACACCAAAAACCCTGCATGTAGAAGACGTCCACATACACAATGAAAATGTGCACAAACTAAAAACTCACATAAACGCACCGAAAACCTGCACATACACACTGAAAATATGCAAATACACATTGAAATGTGTACACACAAACTTATTATTATTATTATTTGTGCACGTTTTTGCCGTGTCCGTGCACATTTTCGCTGTGCATGTGAATGTTTTCAGTGTGTACGTCAACATTTTCGGTGTGCAAGTGCAGGTTTTTGGTGTGTTCGTGCAGGTTTTTGTTGTGAATGTGCAGGAAAGTGTTTTGCCCTCTAATACTATGTCCTTAACATTAAGTCGTGTCGTTTGCGAGGTAAGATTTCGGAAAGGGAAACATGGAGACAGCATACCTTAAAATGACTCAGAGTTCACACGGTTCCAAAAACCAGTCTCACGGGGAAAATTTAGCCTGTTTTCCTTCTGTACCAGAAGTTGTGCAGTACTTTCGGCGTAATGTGCGTATACCAAAAGCCAACTTTTGCATCTGCTGAGGAGCTGCCAGGCATTCACAGTTTTATTATACGCGGATAGTTGGACCTTCCAACCTATTTTTTTACAGACTGCTCAGGACTGCTTCCTTTTTTACTACCCTCAGAATAAATGGCTCATCATTACGCTAGATATCTACCAACTTTGGTGCAATGGAAAGCGTACATACAGCGCATGCAGGCAGTTGCATTGTGTTTCAAAGACATGTGGCTGAATACACTGCAGAGCACTTTATCCAGCACAGATGCCAGTTTGGTTGGCTGCTGAGCTCTTTAGTGGAATTAGTGTGGATATAAAGGTATTAGCTTTACTCTTCTGTAGTCTTTGACACCTGCTGTACAACTATGTTTTTATCCTTCCAACCAAAAAGTCTTAGTTTCTTCGTTTCAAAGTCTTTTTTTTTCTCTCGGTGTCATATGTTTGACGGCATTACCCTGCCATCAAACGTCTGAGCAGCGTGTTTGTGAATCTCTGTATGGAAAGAAATAGGCTCGTATATGTTTCTAATATTTTGGGGCATTTTTGAGATTTGAGGATGCTTCTGGAATTTTAAGATATGTCTTTGATTTTAGAATATTTCTCAGATTCTGGGACATTTCTCAGATTTTAGTATGTTTGTTGGACTTGAGGATGTTTATTAGACATTTTCAGGACATTTCTGGGATTTTAGTGCATGTCACAGATTTTAGGACGTTTCTAGGATTTTAGTACATTTCTGGGATTTTAGTGCATTTCACAGATTTTAGGACATTTCTAGGATTTTAGGACATTTCTGGGATTTTAGTACATTTCACAGATTTTTGGACGTTTCTTGGATTTTAGTACATTTCTGGATTTTAGTACATTTCACAGATTTTAGGACATTTCTAGGATTTTAGTACATTTCACAGATTTTAGTACATTTCACAGATTTTAGGACGTTTCTAGGATTTTAGTACATTTCTAAGATTTTAGGATGGATATTTCTAGGACTTTAAAAGATATCTAGGATTTTAGGATGGTTATGAGATTTTGGGTCATTTCTAGAATTTCAGGATGCATGAAGATTTTGGAATTTTTTCTAGAATTTAAAGACATTTCTAGAACGTTCTCAGATTTTAATTTCTAGGATTATATTGCATCTCCCAGATTTTAGAATGTTTGAAGGATTTCTTGGATTTTAGGACGTTAGGGCCTGAGCTCGGACCTCCGTCGGGGGATGTGGGGGATCCTTCAGTGGTACTTTTCGATAACAAAGCTCTATTTTAATGCAGATTTATCCATCTGCCACCTTATGTTTGCTAAAAGTACAAAAACAATGCCCAGTGTGAAACACTTCATTTGCCACCCGGCACCCTGTTGGGAGCCTGATTTTGCCGGGGGGGCTGTAAGTTGAGTATCAATGCGCTACACTGTTGTCAAGGCAACAAACAAAGCGAGAACTTGCCACTGCACATATTTGTACATGCAGACGGAGACAGCATGACAGAGGGACATAGATGGACTCTTCACAAACACTGTCTCCTCTCAGATATTATTTGCTGTGGAGTAGATTATACTCGCCACCTGTTGTTGCGTGGCATTTTCCAAAGCGCCTCCTGATGAAACAACTCCTCACACAAACCAGTCATGTCACCTGGCCTGCCGAGGAGAAGTGAGAATTAAGGAGATTTCAAAAGATCAATCGCGCAGTCTGTTGCTGTTTTCACACAGCAACCCCCTCCCCCCCAAAACCCAGGCGTCTCCGTGTCGCTTGGAGCCGCTTTCTTCTGTTTGCACACCGCGAATCAAAAGTAACCGATCAAACGACAGACGTCTTCGAATGTTCATTTTGGTCATTGACTGTGACACCAGGCGGATAATAATCACAATGGACGAACATTCACAGGTGTACCACCCGGATCGCTTATGTACTCACTTCTTACGCCTCAATCATCTCTCCATATATGAGTATTCTGCATATATGGCAGAGGCTATTAGACACGCCGGTGTTTGAAGGAGGACGACGGGTGGAGTAATTATGCTTCAGACAGCTCTTCCTGGCTGTGCCGAGGGACTGCTGCATTACGACTCTGACTGTCGGCTTATTATTCCTGCTGGGCGAATGCACAGCCCACTCCGCCTGCATCCCAGTGGGACTAATTTACCACTGCATCATTTACAAGCCCCCCCCCCCCCTCCAGACGCCGCGGCAGCCAGCTTTAACCAGCTTATGGGGGAAGCGTCTGCGCGCTCCGCCGCCGAGCCGACCGGATCGATGATTGATTGGCGGATTGATTGATTATGATTCATGTGTTTGCCCACTGCTTTTCAGGCCCAGTGTGTCTGCGATAGCTGGCAGCTCATTTGTTAACATTAGAGCCTGCGTCAGGGTAAAGCTACTTTGCATTTCAAGCGGACAGCACTTGCCAGCTCATATCAGCAGTGACTGGAAGACTGCGGTTGGTGCTCACGTTATGTCACCAAATTCAGTGTTGGTGGGCCACTGCAGCTGAATGACAAATGGAAGTGGGTGTTTTTTTTTTTTTTTTTTCTTTACATCATGTAAAATGTCAACTAACAGCACTCCTAAATCTCACAATTAACCTGCATCGCAGCTCGCAGATAGTCGGCGGAAACTCATTTTATAAACATCTTTTGAAAACTGCGGCGTTACCTAAATTGAACCCTTTGATACCTGAACTGACATCAGATTCAATGTGCCGCATTCAAACACCTTTTGCAAGTAATTAGACATTTTAAAAAGGGAGCAAATTGGATCGGATTTGAGCTTCAGAAAGAGAGAAAGCACTCAGTCCATGTCCTTTTGATTTGTTACTTTTTTTTTGCAGATGGAAGAAGTTTCCCATGTAGGCTTTTTTTTTCCCTAAAAGTCCTTTCTGACAGTTATCTACTCATTTTCACCCAAACAACAACTTTTTCCTCCTAACATTAACCATCAAACCCCTTTCTTGTAAAAAGCCTTTTAAACGTCTCCGTGCTGTGATAATATCTGGCCTGTGAGACTCTCTGGGTCATCGACTCTGACAGCCTTGGTGCCCTGATATCTGACCTTTAAATTCCTCTGCATCTCTTTAATTGTTTGAATGAACTTTGAGCGGATTCATTATCCCGCAGCCTCAGCCCTGTTGAGCACCACATCCACCCCACCATCACATATTATGCTGTTTATTTTCCGTTGATACTGACCTAACCCATTTTCACGGCTACTTTTTTCTTCAGTTTTTTAGGTCTATAGTTTACTCATTGAGAGGCGTTATTAGTGTGGATTTTAAACCTCCTGCCCACCCAAAAGGCATCCTCGCCTTATATTATGTTGTTACCGGCGGCATTTCAACCTGCCACTGTCCATTGGCGTATCATGTGGACGCAACAAGTTCAGTCTAGCCACCCATGTCAGCTAACACCTGTCTATATATCATGCGGATACGGAAGTGGTGTCTTGTTCTCATCTGACCCTGTGCAGTGGCGTATCATATGGACGCAAAAGGTGGCTTTTGGTGTCTGGATCTCACGCCAAAATCACTGTCAAAGCGGCAATATTTGACAACTGTGGAATGAAAAGGGGCTGAATCCTGTAGTAGAGTGTTGCCACTATGTTAAATCCCTGCACAACACTGTTTTTTTTCGGGGCTCGAGCTAGCTACAATCAAGAGTAAGACTGAGAGAAAGTCTGCCACTTGCTACGAAATGATTAGGGCGAAAACGAAGAAAACATGTCAGTCTGCATTTATAAAAGAAAAAAGAAGAAAAAAATGGTTATCAGGCTGGTGATATTTTGGTCAAAAATGAAGCATCTTGTTATCAAAAACTCTGTTTCTGTGTTGTCATTCACAGCCTTATTAGGGAATGACAAACAGAAGCTGTCTGTTTGTCCAAATTATAGCAAAACTGTGAGTGTTTGGAACACACTGAGCATACAGATGCACAACTGAGGAGCAGATAACCTTTGAGAAAATGTAGTAACTTTAATATTAAATCGCTCAGTTCTCAACACAGAGACATCTTTTCATTCCATGTTAAGCTGTTTTCATGTAAACTCAATAAAAAGATATACTCGTGGATGATTGGCAGTAACCTAATAAAAAAAACTAATACATTTTATATATTTTTGCAGATTTAAGGACCACAAAATCCCTTTACGTGTTTATGTGCTGTTTTGTATATTCGTATTATGGATGACATAGTTGACATTTGGCACAAACGTCCACTTGGACTTAACAATGAACTGATTATTATTATGCCTTTGCACCTTTAATAGCTGTGGCCAAAAACATTATATTTTAAGGTTCTCCAATTATGAACACAATATCTTACAAAAGCCTTGAAAAAAATACATCAAATTTGGCACAAACATCCACTGGGACTCAAGGTTTAACAAGTTTGATTTGGGTGGTCAAAGTCATTCTAACCTTGTGTCCATCTAATTTTTGTCAGTGTTGTAGCCTAAGACGGCCTTCCGTGGTAAAAGGTCATGGTCACTGTGATCTGTCTCATTCTTATTGACCCAATTTCTTGATCTTCCTCAAATTTGGCACAAACATTTATTTCGACTAAAAATGAACTCATTAGATTTTGGTGGCCAAAGGTCAAGGTCATCATGACCTTGCATCTGTCTTACTCTTGTGATACACAATATCTAAAGAACACCTTTCTTCAAATTTAGCCCAAACGTTCACTTGGAAGCAACTATGAAAAGGAAAGATTTTGAGAGAATTTCAAATTTGGTACAAAAGTTCACTTGGCCTTAACAATGAACTCAGTGTAATTCAGTCTTCAAAGGTCAAGGTCATCGTGACCTTGCATGTATCTCATTCTCTTGAATGCAATATTTTAAGAAGTCCCTGAAAAAATGTCGTCAAATTTGGGTCAAATGTCCGTTTGGACTCAGGAATCAAAGATATTTGGAACCACTTGTTCTTAAGTTCACGGTGTAATGACCAGAAACGTGTTTTTGCAGAACATTATGATGAGGCATTAGATCAAATACTGAATCGGTGACACTAAAAAAAGAGCTATTTGTGTTGATTTTAGCTGCTGTTCTCCTCACTGTTACCTCCCCTGTCAGTGTTTTCCGTGTTTTCGGTTCTCTTCATGTCCCTCTGCCTCTTTTTGTTGCCCCCGCGGCCATTTTTTGCGCTGCAGCGCCGAGCAGGTTTGCCCTGTAATCGGAGCATCAAGGTCATAGTCAGCTGTGGGAAATGTGTACTAATAAAGCCCCTGCAGCTGGAGTAGCGAGCTGTAATGCAGAATGTGTTCTCCATAGTTCTCACCTTGTAAAGCCAAAGCAGCTGAGGGCAGCTGCTGTTTTATTTTCTTTCATTATAAATAATGTCAGCTTGGAAAAAAAAAGCCTTTGCACACACTTAGATCATTAATCATCACTTTACACCTACTCTGAGTCTTGAACTGAATAAACAGCGTTCTGTTAGTCAGTGCAAAAATAATAAAGACCGCTTTCAAGAAGAAACAAAAAAAGGGGGGTATTCACATTGTTGCATTTATGTAAATCAAATCAGCGATTTGACACTGGAAACTGACTTATCCACCCACTAGTTGTAAACTGTAATTTCACCAATTGTTGTTGATGTTGCAAAATACTGACTGGTGCACTCTCACACCAAGGCCCTGTTCTTCAGATGTGACTCTTCTAATACAGTCAATAATAGTGTCATCAGGCTAAACTATTTCTATTAACCTGTTATCAGAAAAAAGACACTCCGTTAAATTAGTACAGAACTCCTTAGAAACAAGAAGCAGTATCTTGGCGTGTCAGAACACTGAACCTTCATCATTTCATGCCAATCCAACATATAAACTCATGCACGGTGCCCACGAAGTGTTGTGACTGGTTAGGAACGACAAATATAAATGCATTTCCTGTTGGCTGTGTCGCTCTGACAGGCGAGGTGTTGATTAGGATGCACGTTGTGCCAGCGTGCAGCAATTAGCACATGACCCGAGCTGTCAATGACTGTTTTTTGACCCCGTCTGAATTGCGCTCTCATGTCTCTGTGTGCAGGAGTGTTTTCAATGGAAATCCGAAAGCTGCCCGTGGATCGAGATGAAACAGGCAGTAAACAAACTCCCACCGCTCCCACTTCCTGCTTGTCTCTTGATGCCTGCCATCCCATAATGCTCCTCGCAAGAGATTTGCTGCTTCTCAGAGACAATGGGAGAAAGAAGCTTCGTATGTCTTCCAACTAACTGAGCAGTTTCACATTGTTGAAGGTAAGGTGAAAGTACTTGCAGTAAATGGCTTTCTATTAAAGTTATTGCACTCATGGGTATGGCTCTTTCCCCGCTGATACATTTTGATGTTGGTAGTAAGGAAAGTATTCATATATTGTTTTTTACTCTGTATTCTTTGAACTTTTCGGATTGGTAAAGCTCATGTATGGATACACAAGCAGACAGGTGAAAATGAGTAGGTAATTTTCATTGGTCAGTAGTAAAAAGTGACAATTTGGTACAAGGCTACAATTTTTAGTGATTGACTTTTTACCCGGGTTTTTGTATGGGGCATGTTTGACTTGCACCGAGGATCGCTGTTCTCTCGAACCAAATATCTGATTAACACCTTCACGTAATTTCTTCAGACTCTGCAGAGACATTAACCTAGACTTGGTGTTGAAGTGATTAGATTTGGTGTTCAAAGGTCAAGGTCACTGTGGCCTTAGGTTTGTTTTATTTTCGTGAGCTCAATATCTTGAGAAAGCATTCAGGAAGTTTTCTTAACTTTGGCGCAAATTTCCACTTGGCCAAATGGCAATATGACCCTCTTAGGAATGAGTGATCTAAGGTCAAGGTTACTCTGACCGTGCATCTGTCTCATTCTCCTGATGTAACATCTTAAGGAGGCCTTGAGAGAGTTTCATAAAAGTTGGCACAAACGTCCAACTGGACTCAAGGATGAACTAGGTTTTTGTGGTCATCGGTCAAAGATCAAGGTTACTGTAATCTCATCTGTCTCATCCTTGTGAATGTGACATCTCAAGAACACCTTGAGGGTTTTTGTTGTTGTTGTTTTGATTTCAAATTTGGCTCAAATGTTTAACTGGACCAAAAGGATGAACTGATTCAATTTTGGTGCTCACAGGTCAAAGATCAAGGTCACTGTGACTTTGCTTCCCATCTTTTCCCCATGAACACATTACGTCAAGAAGGCCTGGAACGAGTTTCCTCAAATTTGGCACAAAAAAGTTCACATGGACTCAGTGATGAACTGATCACAACTAAGCGGTCAAAGGTCAAAGGTTAAGGTCACCGTGACACTCTTTTTGACCATAACTGGTCACATGACCGGCTGAAACACTGCAAAGTGACCTTTCACTGGTTGTTTTCTGGCAAACCTAACGGGTCACACAGAAACTCCTCCTACTTGTCAATCGTATAAATGACCATGACACACGTTGATTTCTTCGTGCAGCTTAACCCTGACCAAATCCGAAAATTGGAGTCAACATTTCAACATTCCCCAGCTATCCGCCGCTTGTTTTTGTGGCATTAAAGTCGCTGCTCGACTTTGAAATTGGATTATCACGGTATTTGCTTGACTATAACTAGAGCCAGTGTAACAGAGGCAGAAACCGACTTATAGGATCAACAACTTAGTGAATTTCACAGCAAATATGGAAGAAATACCACCAACATGCTTTCTTATGTGATAAGACTTTGGTTATAGAAAACGGAGACAAGCATAAAAGCCCAGTGTACTGCAGTGTCACTAATAGAGCTTAAGAACATTAGTAATTTAAACCAGCTCCCTCAGTGTTCTGCTGATACGTTGAAAAGATCCAAGTAAATACAATTTACAGGCAGATTCGTTTGAATGAGATTGGTTCGGAAAGGAATGCACGAAACTTTTTTTTAAAGGTCTTTTAATGAAATACTATGCAAAAAAAAAAAAAAAAAAAAAGGAGTTTGAGTTATTTTATAGGCACATCCATTCAAAACTTTCTGTAAGAGTGTCCACAGTCAAGGTCCAAAGCAAAGCCAGGCGCAACAGAAGAGCTCAAACGGTGTTTGAAGTCCAATTCCAGTACTTTCGGATTGAAGTTTGGTGGATATTTTTTAATGTTTGCATGTGACAATTTTTACATCCAAGGCCTCATTTTCAAACACAAACTCTTTTTTTTTTTTTTTTTCCACCTTTGGCGGTCTTCAAAGCTCTGTGGGAGCATCCTGAGATACGAAAGCTGGCTTTGAATGCCATGCAGTGAAAGTTTTACCTCCTTCTCACTATGTACTGTAGATACTAGCTGAAGAACTCCATGGCCATAAAAAAAAAAAATAAAGGATTTGCAACTTTTGCACGGTAAATGATTGAAATGAACCTTCGCCGTCTAACTTTCGGACCACTCAAAGTACTTTTTTAACTATCTGCCACATTCACCCATTCCAGCTTATTATGTATGTGTAAATTGCTGCCGCTTTGACAGTTTTTTCGGCGTACGATCCCGACGCCAAATGGCACCTTTCACGTGTGAACGAAATTGTGCCGAATAGATGGTGTCAGGTGAGAACACGAAAGAATCGAGTCCGCCAGGCGTCAGGTTAACACTGCCGGTATTGATGTAATATAAGGAGCAGGTGATGGATGGATCAAACAAACCCCGGACTTTCAAGTTGGAGTCTGGTGTTCACTTCCTGCGCTAATGCGATATTTTATTTTTGCACCTTATCACGCTACCAAGTGTGTTTGTTGACGTCCAGAAATTGGTTTCCGTGTGTTTTTGTTGCCTAAACATAACATAAACATAAAAATAACCATGTGCAGCGTAATCCCATGACTTTTTGTATTTTTTTTTAAAATTTAAATTTTGATGATTTTTCAAATTTTGATAACATTTTGTATCTGAAAAAAATTTAATTTTTTTTTTTTTTTTTTTTTTTAATTGGTGATTTTTTTTCTTTAATTATCACCATGATTATTAAAGAAAAAAAATCACCAATTAAAAAAAAAAAAATAAAAAAAAAATAACATTTTTTTTTCAGATACAAAATGTCACAACGAGAAATTATCGTTGGATTTTCAAATTTACAACCGTCATTGAGCATATCTTGTAGAGTGAATACTTGTAATACTAATAATAATAATAATAATAATAATAATAATAATAATAATAATAATAATAATAATAATGATAATAATTGTAGCTTTGGGGATGGTAAAAAAAATAGCCACCCACTGATAAATAAATAAATAAAAAAAAAAGAAAAGAAAAGAAAAAAAAGCAAACAAAAATAAGAATAAAATTTTTTAAAAAAATAATAATAATAATAAAAAGAATTAAAAAGAAACAAAAATAGAAACAGGCCACATGATACCAAGAAAAAAATAGTTACAAAAATAGTTTAAAAAAAAAAATGTTTTTCACAAGCTTGACATGGACGCGGGTCACTGCTACCATATTCTCCCATAGTAGATAAGAGGCCATATGCGCCCTCGCTGCTGCTGCCATTATTACCCCTGATGCACCTCTCTGTTTACGTGAAGTGTGCTGTGGCAGCGGCGAGCTGCTAATCAATGCAATCTCTTTCACCTGTCAGCACGGAGCACCGTTTTCCTGCCAGACGGGTGAGCGACGCTCTCTCCTGCTCTTGATGGAGCACTAATTAGATCCAGAGGCTTCCGGTGGCATCCGCACCTGCATGGCGATGGGATCCAGCTTCCGTCAAGTCCCAAACAAACAGGTGATTCAGTCGTCTTTAAAAGTAAACGTGGCTCTACTTTGACATTTTAGAATTCAGCAGAGCTGTACTTCTTATTACACTTCAATCTGAACGTTTTTTTCACATGCACTTAGAAAACTCTCGAGCCTAAAAGGTTGCCACTCGAAGCTACGTTTTGATTTAAATGACTGCCTGAAGATGACAAACACTCTGCATTGTCGCACTTAAAAACCTCAGCCAACTGCCTTTATTTCTTCCAAAAACACGGGCCAGTGCAGTGGGCGGGAAATACTCAAAAACCCCGAAATTAGCAAGGAATAAGTAAAAAGAACAACAAAAAGACTTGAAAATGAATAATGAAAATTAAAATATAGAAGACATTTTACCCTACATTTTTATTTTATTTTCCTTCTAATGCAACTAAATCAAGTATAAAAGAAAAGAAATAAACTAAATAAGCAGATAAAAGTGGTTAAAAATATTAAAAGTCTGTACTATTATCTTAGATTTTGTATAGATATAGTTTTTTAAGCTTTTTAATTCTACTAATTTGATAAAGTACAAAAAAAAAACCAACAAAGAAACAAGGTAATAACTTGTAAATAGAGTTTAAAATGATTAATATTCTGTTATATCATTTTGCAAATATATAATATATATATAATATAATATAATATAATATAATAAAATAATATAATATAATATAATAATACATATATATTTTTTTCCCTAGCTTTTAATTTTCCAGAGACATTTTACCCTAACTTTTTTCTCAACCTACTAATTTAACTTATAAAAATGAAATAAAAACACACAAGAAAATAAAGTGAAAAGTGCTGAAAATGCCGAAAATGTAAAATAGTTGTACAAATGTAATACATACAGTTTTTCCCTCACTTTTTCTCCTTAGACATTTTGCCCTAGATTTTATCTTTCTTTTTCTAATTCTAATCATTTTAGTAATTAAAGTAAAAATAAAATAAAACAAACAATAAAATAAGGTGAAAAGTGCTTAAAGTGATCAAAATTATGTTTTTTTACATGTGTAATAAATAAAATTTATCATTGCTTTTCTCTTTTTCCCCTTGACATTTTCCCCTAGATTTTTTTTTACCTTTTTTCTTATTCTACAGATTTTACTTATTATAATTAAAATTAAAAAAAGTAAACACAATAAAATACAGCGAAATGTGCTTAAAATGATTCAAATTTTTCTTTCTACAAATGTAACTAATTAAAGTTAAAAATGAATAAATAAATAAAGTTAACAAAATAAATAAAGTTAAAGTGCTTAAAGCGATTCAAATTCTGTTATGAAATAAGTAATAAATGTAATTTTTTAAAATGTAATTTTTCCCTAGCTTTTCACTTTTCCACTAGACATTTTACCCTGGATTTTTTAAAATCTTTTTTTCTCATCCTACAAATTTAACGAATTAAAGTTAAAAAAAAAAAAGTAAACAAAGTAAAATAAGCTGACAAGTGCTTAAAATAATTAAAATTACGTAATATAAGTTTGCAAAGGTAATAAATAGAGTTTTACCTCCGATTTTTTTCTTATTCTACTAATTTAACTAATTCAAGTAAAAAGAACACAAAGTAAACAAAATAAAATAAAGTAAAAAAAAGTGCTTAAAATGATTAAAATTCTGTCCTAAAATTTTACATATGAAATAAATTAAATTTTGCCCTCGCACTTTTTCCTCATTAGACATTTTTCACCAGCTTTTAAAAAAAGAAAAAACTCTAAACATACTGATTTCTTGCAAATTGTGTGGCTCTCCTCATCATTAATCCGCAGTAAATAAGACCTCTCAGTGAGCACGCAGGACGGTCAGCCGTATGCAGTTTTATTTCCTCTCATTTTCTGCTGTTGATGCTGATTTAAAATGAAAAGCACGGCGTCCCCCAGCAGCAGGGCGCGAATTAAGCAAATATTAAAGTTCCCGTGATCCTCCGGTGCAGGAAAACAAGCGGGGCCACAGAGGACCGGGGCCGCTGCGCAGCTAATATACACGTTTTCTGTGGGATAATCAATAGAGACTGCGCCGCCTCTGTGTGAACGCTCTCCCTCCTGTAATAAACTCTGCTCTCCGGGCCAGAAGACGATAAAAAAAAACCAAACAGGTTTGCTCCAAGCCGCAGACACAGCAAGAGATTCAACTGCATATTTAAAATCAATTATTTAATACATTTTTATGATTTAAATCCCAAACCAGTCCCTTTTTTTTTAACATTTAAATGGTTAACAATGGGGATATTATTGAATTCATGCATCAGGTTTCTCATGTCAACACTGAAATACACGTATATATTAAGAAGTACTGTCTATGACATATTTTCTTACTCTGTGCCATAGAATATAAAAAAAAAAAAAAATACTCACCAAATAATCACCAAATATGGATTATTCCGCCGACGAAAACAGGCCCCAACTGTAAGGCATAACACTTGACAGAATAAAAGGAAAAAATGTTAAAAAATAATAAAATATGATAGCATCGAGTAAAACTCACTAAAATGTATGAATGAATAGCGAAAAGAAAATAGGTAAAATGTCAAAGTAAATAGTGAATTAATAAATTATAGGTGAAATGTATAAATAAATAGTAAATTAATTAATAGGTGAATATATAAATAATAGGTAAAATATAAATAGATAAATAGTGAATAAATAAATAATAGGTAAAATGCTTAAATAAAAAAGTGAATAAATGAAAATGTAAAATGTATAAATAAATAGTGAATTAATAAAAAAATATAAAATGATAAATAGATAGTGAATAAATTGTTTATGTAATAGTTAAATGTATGAATAAGTAGTGATTTGATGAAAAGGTAAAATACAAATACAAATACAAGCGCAA